>NC_059502.1:2121212-2424242 GCF_914767665.1 Harmonia axyridis
CTTCATTAAATGTCGTCAAGCTTTGAGGGCACCAAAAATGGCAGAAAGCTTGACTACATTTAATCAAGTAGTAAGATCTCAAAGTGACTTTCTACTTGATCCATTCCTATAGTTCTGGTAAAAACTTCGATATTTCTTTCCACTTCAGCCTTAATCCTTAATTTAGCCATGTTTACAGCGCAATTATGAAATTACATCAACTTTGTATGGCCAATTCTCCACTGATGCAGATGTAATTTTGTTTAAAAAGTTCTACGATGACAACGTACTGACTAGGGATGCACGGCTTGACTTGATATTCAAGTTACTCAACTTGATATTCAAGCTACTTGACTTGAGCTTGAGTAGTAGTTTTTTAATGTTAAGTCCAGTACTTGATAAATGAATACTTGAGATTGAGAAAGTACTACTTGACTTGAACTTGTTGAGTTGATTTCAAGTCAAGCTTAAGTCAAGTAGCTTGAATATCAAGCCAAGCCGTGAATCTCTAGTAGTGACTTATTTGCAGTTATATGATGCTGTATAGGGACATTTATGGGAGGAAGTGTATAATTTCGAAGATCATAGGAGTGAAAAGGTACTGCTCTAACAAAAATACAAATTTCTTGAATCAAAATTTGTTTGTACAATTTTTGTTTTTTGAATACTACGAAGAAGTTGTATGAGTTGAATCGATTATATCTATAATGAGAATTCCTTCAATTCAGTAGAAATAGAAAAAAAAATTATTTTTGACCTAAACGAAAAACCAATGATGAATTTCAACATCTGTATTCGAACCCCAGTTGACTTTTTTCACGGACCACAACTTTCAATCTCGATTCAATTCTCGAAACAGGAATTGATAAAACAATCGAGAGGAAACTAACCTCTGAAACGTCTGAATTTCAATTAGAAAATTCGAACGAACTCTGACTCATCTTCTTCGTAACCAGACCAATTCTAAGAAATAGTTGGAATTAGATTTGGAACCAATTTGCTGCCCTGCCTCGATCCTCTAATTTCAAATACTATAATCAATTACTGAAAATATGAGGAAAACAAGATACGATTCAGAATTTATTGAATAAACTGAACTTGATGTATTTCATTACAAATTACAATCGTTTATGCTTGGAATGGACAAATGGTAATTGGTGAAAATTTTAACTTCAACTTTCACTTGTTTTGTAATTCTTCAAATAACCGTTTTCTTCCTCTAGGCTCGATTGTAGATTTTAATATTTTCTATTTCGACTGGAATTCAGAAACGTTTCTTCCCTGATAAAAGTTTCATATTATGTTCGTAATTAATTTGAAGATTCAGTCACCTCGAAATCCCACTCTTAGATGATTTTGTGTAGAATTTAAGCGTTTTCGCCACTTATTAGTCACGAATAAACAAACAGAGATATCCGTAGACTCAAAACAAATAAATTCATGTTAGTTTTCCACCCACAACACGATGTTGGTTCCATTGAGCAAAACGAAACCCACCTCTAGTAGAAGTAGCATCCAACTGTTGCCCTCTTGGAGGACACTCTGCTAATGGACGTAGGTGGGTGTAATTGTGCAAAACCTCGAGAGATTTACACTTAATGAGTGCCAGCTTTCCTGCGTAATTTTTATTGCCTGGCTGAACCGTCCTAATCTAACATATGCGGCCATTTTTGCCTAAATTCGTGGAAAATTGCATGAAATTTTTATATAGGCTCAACAGTTTTTACATTCAAAGCATCAGTGATTTTCACATTTCGGGTTATTGAGGAAAATCGGAAATTCCTATAGAAAATAATGCAAATTCCTCAAAAGGGGGATCAATTTCATTTATATCAATGGATATTATATCCTGAATGCAATTAAGAAAGTTAAGGGTATTTCCGGTTCAACCGGAATTATATTATCAACGAAAATGTACATCAGATATATTTTGCGCCATTGCACTCACCTGCAAAATTTTATAAATATTGTTCTTTTCTTTAAAAAGAAATTTACTTGGTTCCATACTTTATCCCAACTCTGTATATTACCCTTGAAGGTGGCTATGTTACCGAATAAAGTCAAATTTAAAAAAAAAATTGTTTATACTAGTAAGGCCCAGGGTTTATTGATTGAATTATAATATATAATAAATTGCATTAGATCGATTTTGCTGAGTAATTGATCCTATTTTGGAAGGCTCAGTAGAACCATTAGATGAGAAAAAATCACAGAAAATCTATCCATATGCCATTCCATGAACCAAAGCTTTATTTCGAGCTGAATTTATGGAATTCCATGTGAAAATCGAATGCTGTTGTTAATTAATTTGAAAGCGTGATACGCTGGAATATATGTAACTGAGGTTTATTGTTTTCCCTACCTCACGTAATATCTATTTAGCTCCATTATTCCATTGGTTACTCGTTTTCGATCTCTGCATGCCATGTTGTTTAGTTTCATGAATGATAATTTCGATTTGATTTAATGATTTTTAGTCTCATCTTACCATTATTCTATTATAATTAATACTATTAAAAAATCTCTAGCATAAATTATTCATAATTGAATTTTCTCAACGAGATTTCTATTTGTATCCAAATTGACGTAACTATGATAATGTCGAAACTGAAAATTAATGTATCTACATCAACTGTTTACAAAATTCTCATTTTCAACGTCCAACTAATTAAAATTCTGTATTGCCTTGACATAACAATTTTCTGCCAATTAGGATCATCGAAATGCGTGTATATGAAGTAGTAAGATCCATTTCCGAGTTTACTGGAGTTGAAAGAAGCTTTGTGATGAAAGCGAGAATGAAAACATTTTTTTTGTTTTATTTCGAAATTTCTACTCGAAAAATTAGTATGTTTTTGATTTCTTGTTAGTTTTTCAGTCTTGTGTCTGTGAATACTTTTAATTACCATAACTCTCATTCAATTTGGGTGTGATTTGGTTTTGGTACATATATCTTATTTGGATTATGTCGAGGATTATGTAAGGTTCTCCAACAGGAATCATACTAGCCGTGAACCTCTAAGAAAGATGAAAATAAATATTGAAATATTTTGAAGAATTCTGTCACGATAACATGCTACTTACTCAAATATATCATTATTCTTGGGACTTGATGTGAAACGTACCTGTAACAAAAAAAAAAAAATATAGTGATATAAAACATTACTATAGTACAAATATTATTTCACTAAATTTCTTTCGAACAAACTGCTTTCACAAATTTTCAACTCCCTAATCAGTGGGAACAAAACTTCATATAAAAATGATGTATCTTTGTATGTAATCGCATTTTAAGATTCTACATCATTAGTGGAGAAGAAACTATTAATTCCTAAGGAAACATGATATGACGACAGCTCAATTTGAGATCCCTGGAGCATTTTTGGATGTCTGTAAAAAGCCAGCAATCAATGGGAGACAGATCTGGAGAATAAGTTGTGTGGATTGGTTCAAATTGATCATGGCTTTTATGATCTGATTTGAGACATTTGTCTATATTTTTAAATTGTCAAGATACATAAATTTTGCATATTCTCCCAATATTTCGAACCTCACAAAGATTTAAAAACAACAATGAAAATCAGAGAACAGAAAATATACTCGACAAAATTATATTCAAATCGTCTAATTCAATAACCATTTTGAATCGATCGTAAGGCTTAAATTCTAAATTTATCCAACTTTCAATCTTCGAAATCAATGAATTGGATACATTTAAACGAATAGTAATGGCTCTTATGTTTTAGATATCTTCCGATCGTTAATCAAAGTTTATACCATCCCATCCAATTCATTTCTTCAGACTATCAAAGCACCCGTAGACCATCTGTCTCTTGATCGATCAACATTTTATTACTTCCCAATCCGTACAGCGCACAATGATTTCTTAGATTTCAAGTTGGACGTGATTCAATACGAAGAAACGGATTAATGAATAACTTTAATGAAGATCTGATAATTAAAAGTGGCCTCAAAAGTTCATTCACAACTACGTTCCCACACTGGGCGTATTATGTTAATTCCATAGTCAGTGAGCTCCTCTCTAGGACTGGTTTTTAATGTTTTTTCACATAAAGTTGACTCGCTCCTGGTTGGAACTGCGTTTATGCATGGAGCTACGGAATGGTCCGAGTGTGTTTCTTAGAATTTCGATATACGTTTCAATAACGCTTCGAAATTGTTGAAATTCACTACAAAATGGTGAAAACATTGCAGTCGCTATTCGCAAAACTAGAACTTTCAGGTCGTTAGTGATGTGAATAATCGAAACAGTGTGCGTCGTTTAAGAAAAACTGAGCATATTGCTGCTGCAGCCCGTAGTATAGACGAAAAGCCAGGTTTGTGGATTCCTCGTCGATCTTGGACATTGAGAATTCCAAAAACGACATCATACCCCATTTTGGATTGCAAAAGATTCAGGTCTCAAAGTTTGTATGGTTCAGTTAAAACAAGACCTCAAGCAACGTTGTAACTTCTCTTCACTGCCTGGGTCCTTGAAATGCATCAAAATGATCCGGATTTCATCGAAAATTCATCTTCAGTGATGAGGCCCATTTTCACCTGTCTCTACGTTAATAAGCAGAATTGTCGTATTGAAAAAAGCTTTTTGAAAAGCCTCTTCAACCTCAACGTATTACTGTTTGGTGCGTTTTTTGGGCTGGTGGTGTGATTGGACCTAACTTATTTGAAAATGAGGCTGGTGCAACTGTGAGGGTGAATAGATTGCGCTACCGAGCTATGATTAATGATTTTTTATGGTCGGAATTGAAAGATATTGATGTGGATGACGTTTATTTTCAACAAGACGGCGCTGCATACCATAGAAGCAACGAAACAATCCTAAATTTGAAAGAAAAGTTCCCTGTTCGTGTTTTTCTCGAAAAAAAGATCACAATTGGCCACTGAGATCTTGTGATTTAACACCTTTAGACTTTTTTCTTTGGAATTTCGTAAAAGATAAAGTCCATGCCAAATGAATGAATAGGTCATAGAAATTTTCAAGAAAAGGATATGGTACTGCAGCTGTATATCCTTTTCCATCGTTAATGTCATATCTTTATCTTTACAATAAAATAAATATCCATTAATTTCTCTAAAAATTTACTATTTTTTCAATATCAAAATGAAACCTCTTCTATGAAAACCCTATACGATATTTTGGAAATAGAGTTGAAGTTATTTTCGAAATCAGGTGTTTTTTCTAGTATCAAATTTCTGAACCGTAAAAAAATCATTATTTCATAGAATTTGGCAGTTGGCTAAAGCATTGAACTAGTAATTCGGAGGTTGCGGGTTCGATTCCCGCTCGGGGAGGTATTTTTTCCAGAATGGAAAAATTGTCTGAATGCCATGAAATCAATTTCATTTGTAACATATGTTGCTTGTTTGATTTTATAGAAGGTTTTTCATCGAAATTCCACTTTAGATTATTACTCATCGACAATAAAACTAGAAAATACTCAAAAATATCGGCAGAATCAAAACATAGATCTCAGTTCGACCAGAACAACACCCAGACCGTGAAAGATCCATCCGAGCAAGTCCAAGATCCTACGCGTAAACATGACCATCGTCATCCACAGCCACTGTTGCTTGACCTGATCATCAAGTTCAGCTTCCTTTCTCACTAGTCCTGGCGAACGGAAGTTGTAGGCATAATTATTTATTACTAAAATTGTTTTCAAGTTTTCATTCAAAACCTGGACATCAATATCTCGACCATGGAGTTATCTAACAGATTCATTTGATGCTCCGGATATTGGGAGATTGGGTCAGTAACGATGGGAAGTGAATAAAAAAAAGAACGACTCTGAAGTCAGGACGCTCAAACGCCCTTAACTTCTTGTCTGTGCTTTTCTCTGATATTTTTTTTTGGTAATATACTTTAATTTTTTTATTGTTATAATTTTGACGTATTTGATAGTAATTATTATATAAAACTCAAAACTGTTATTATATATACTTGCTTAATCCCAACTAGGTTAGATCTCTTGTATTGGAATAATTCGGAAATGTTTTTCAATATTCTGCTGAATATTCTATGGTTTTGAGAACAGTACCAAGATGAAATTCTGCAAGCAGCTTGAAATGATTATACATATTATATATTTCTGTGTGCACCAAGAAATGTAATCAAGGATTATTTTTTAATTGAGTTAAATCTGTCATTTCTCTTGCACAGCACATTAAATTTACGAGTATCCTCATAGTAATAAATATAGATATAGGGAGCATATGTCATTTTCAGTGAGAAAATTTTGTCCCCAACATGAATTATCAAATTTGACATGAAGCGCGCGAAAATGAAAACATATCAGTGATACAATATTTCACTTGAGTTTCTCCACAAAGAACGCACTTCTTATGTCCCATAGTGAATCAAAGTTTCATATCAACTCAAAATATATGGAAATAAATATCTAAATATATCAGAAATTCCGAAAACAAACTTCAAGCGCGCCAAACGACGAGAAACAATCGATGACACTAGGAGAGCAAAAGTTGTCAAACCTTGGCTTTCAGAAGGTAGATACAGAAAATAATAAATATTCTGCTTATTATGAATTCGACAATTAGGAAAAATATCGGATTCCAAATATTCAAATTTGCAAATTTAATCGGGAATCACTTAAATAAATATATTTCATTCAATATAATATACATTCATAACGATATAGTAAAATTGTGGATTTGAAAATAAATCACAATCCGACAACGTAATCTAACCATGTTGGGGACATGTAAAAATTGTGTATACCACTTCTATCTATGCTTATTACTCTATGTTTGAGACCATTCCCGGTTCAAAATTCGAAAATCACATTGTAACGAAAAGATAAAGCGATCTGTTCATCGAACGAGCGCTGAAAAAGGTGGAGCAACCGTGCGAGTTTCATGATGTCGATTAATAGAAACCTGCTTTATTACAACGCCGGTAATAACATCCGGTTGTGTGATCTCGCTTTATTCGAGCCAACTCGGGTTTTTTGTTCGATAACTAGGCAGATAGCTCGGGAGCATGACGTCCAAGATACGACGCAATCAATGTGGACCAATCAATGGCAGGATATATGAATGATTCAGTCAAATTATACTCTATGCTCGTTCGGATTCCACTACGTCTTGAAACTTATGAGGTTATGGAGGAGATGGGTTGACAGCTCATAATTATTGAGTAATAATCCTGGGTTATCTAGGTATAAGGGAAATATTTGTCACAATTATAATTTTTTTTTATTTTGTGATGGGAAATGAAGTAGACGTTATAGGTGAGAACCGTGGGTAGAACTTGGTACGAGGAATGTCCTCGAAATGAGGATGTTGTTTCTATTGAATTTAATGAGAGGCTTATACAGGGTGCCTACATGAACTAGTCTAGGTAGATATTTCTTTAAGTATGAATTTTCCGGAATGTTTGACGATTTTATCCTAAAAAAAACTGTTTAACCCTTTTTGGAAGTGATAAGTGCAAAAGCATAGACTTGTCGAGTTTCTGAGTGATTTCTGATTAAAATGAATAAAGAACGAATGTAGTTTCAGGAGCTTTAGAGCGCTCGTACATAAAGATGCCGATACGAAATTGTTTACTGAACAAACCCAACTATTCTAATGAACACATCCCATTAATGGGGTCACCTCTTTTCGAAACACCCAACAATAATACAACAACATTCTTTCGCCAAAAACATGGGAAAGATATGACAGGGGACCTACCTATTTTATGATGTATACTATAATTGACAAAGAAACTGCAACACCCAGAAGGAGCTGTCTGAATTCTAATTTTTTTTTGGTTAAAGTAAAGCAAGGAGTAAATGATTGAAGATCGGAAAAAAACGAAGGGTTTACAATTTATTTTTTAATAAATTTGTTAATAATGTGCTTGTCCGCAGCGATTTTTCATACAATCCGCAACACGTCCCGGCATTGATGCAATAAGATGGTCTATTTCTTCTTGGGGGATACTATCCCAAGCTACTTGTCTCAGAGCTGCCAAAGTCCGTGGGGGCTAGGGTAAATTTCCAAGCCTTCTAGCCATGATGTCCCAAACATGCTCTATGGGCGAAAGATCGGGGGATCTGGGCTGCCATGGCAAAAGATTCACATGGATCAATTCGAAAAAGTTCAAACTGACTCTGGAAACATGCTGTCGGGGATTATCTTGCTAAAATAATGGATTCCGGAACTGATTAAAGTAAGGGAGAACATATGGCTCCACTATTTCTTGAAAGTAACTCAGCGGTGTCATGTTATCTCGAATGAAGACTAAAGGTGACCCCATGTGCCATAGCACCCCATACCATAAAACCTATTGTCCGGTGTACATGACGCTCAACAACAGACTGAGGTTCACGTCTTTCTCCCCAACGTCGTCTAACCCTTCTTCGGCCATCATGTGCCCCAAGGATAATCGAGATTCATCAGAAAAGACGATCTGATGTCATTCCACATTCCAATGTTGACTTTCTCAGCACCACTGTAATCGTTGCCGGCGATGCTCAACCGTTAGAGGTAACACAAGATGGGGTCAATAATGCTGAAGTCTAAAAGACCTTATCCGGCGGTAAACCGTTCGGACAGTTACAGGAAGGCCTTGTTCTCCTAATCACTAATCAGCCAAAGATCTAGTTGTCGCAAATCGGCGTCTAATGGCCATAAGTCTAAGACGTCGATCTTGAACTTCATTTGTGCCACTTCGACGTCCGGTATCATGGATTTTTCCATGACAAACTTGCAGTATCAGTTTTTACACAGCAACGATGTTTTCTGGACGATCCTCCGAAAGTAAAAAAAAATTCTTTCCGCATCCGAGGCTCGAACTCCTGATCTTCGGCGTAGGAGTAAGCGCTCAAGCACTCTCATGAAAATGATACGAAAAAGAATCTAATACCGATAAGAGCCACTAGAGCTATTCTAGTACTCGTCAATTCCATCAAAACTGCATGCAAAAATATAGGCCAATCTCCAGTGGCGCACCGTATTGACACATCCACCTCCCCAAACTTCAAAACCCCTCGTCTTGTCACGGTACCTTGTCGCCTACTGCGACCCTACATTTACACCAGCGTATTCGGAATCGCGTATATGCAGTATCCGATTCCGCCCCTGTTATCATCGGTCGAGTGTTTGAGGATGGATATAGCAGGCCTTGTTCGAGCGGGTGCATCGCGCCTTTATTAATGCAGAACCGAAGTAAACGTCGGGTAGCGAAAGGTACGTCAATTGGTGAAATCATGTGTGCTGCTTCGATAGTGCTTCCTGTTGGAATTTCGCGGTAGGGCAAACAGAACCGTAATGGATTCGGTGAATAGTTGTTGGCATTGCCGTCGGTGGGGCGGAAGGTGGATAGGGCAGGTCCCGGGGGTGACGGATATTGGCTAGGGGATTATCGTGAAGTGGAAGGGTGGACTGTTACGTCTTTAGATGTGAATAGGTGATGGTTTAAGTTGTGCTCACTTTGAATAAGATGTCCTAATTTGAAGTACAATTTGAAAAAAAAAAATTATTTCCATCTAAAAATCGTTATATCTCCTAAATAACTCGTCACAAACCCCTCAAATAAAGGGTGTTTTTTTTAGAGCTATAGAACTTTAAATTGCAATAAAACAACGATGGATTATTCGATTGACATGAATTTTATTTACCCGCAAGATAATCTTGTGGCGTTACATTTTAAATATGATTTCTGGCATATGACCGCCACGGCTGGCTCGGATGTAGTCCAATCTGGACGTCCACTTTTCGATGACTTTTTCCAACATTTGTGGCCGTATATCGGCAATAACACGGCGAATTCTGTCTTCCAAATGGTCAAGGGTTTGTGGCTTATCTGCATAGACCAATGACTTTACATAGCTCCACAGAAATTAGTCTAGCGGTGTTAAATCACAAGATCTTGGAGGCCAATTCACAGGTCCAAAACGTGAATTTAGGCGGTCACCAAACGTGTCTTTCAATAAATCGATTGTGGCACGAGCTGTGTGACATGTTGCGCCGTCTTGTTGGAACCTCAGCTCCTGGACATCATGGTTGTTCAATTCAGGAATGAAAAAATTAGTAATCATGGCTCTGTACCGATCACCATTGACTGTTTCGTTCTGGCCATCATCGTTTTTGAAGAAGTACGGACCAATGATTCCACCAGTCAATAAAGCGCACCAAACAGTCAGTTCTTCTGGATGTAAGGGTGTTTCGACATACAGTGAAGGATTAGCTTCACTCCAAATGCGGCATTTTTTTTTTGTTGACTTAGCCGTTCAACCAGAAGTGCGCTTCGATGATAAAATGGATACGTATTCCGCACAGAACCATTATTTTCAAAATGAAATTGCACTATTTGCAAACGTTGTTCAGGCGTGAGGCTATTCATGATGAATTGCCAAACCAAACTGAGAATAAATCACTTGACAGCTGTTAAATCGGTCGTTATCTTGAACAGAAATGCCTACTTAAAGTTATATACCTCGAGAAAAACACCCTTCATAATTTGTTTAACACACTTGAGAATTGTTGAGTAAGTTATAGATAGAATATAAAATCAATCCAAAACAATCGAATCTTATGTTTAATTTACTAAATCCTTCTATGCAGTCATGGTCAGCAATCCATCAAGACACCAAATGTAACCAAAAATTTGGGATTGATAACTCAATTAAAACAAACAAAAATTTGTTGGTTCGATGTCAAGAAAGTTATCCGAATCAACTTGTCAAACAGTCTAACGGATTGCTATGTTCTTGTGAGTATAAATCATTTTTTAACCATTACAGGAAACCCTCATTAATTTCGTGAATCAACCATGTTTAGGAACCGGAAATATCTTACTCATTTACTCATTTGAATAATTCTTCAGATGCCGTGTTAGACTATTAAGTAATCAGTCCTCTACGGAACGTTCACCAGCCAAAGAATGTGTTTTTTACAAAATATTGGCAATTTTACTCAATGGTTTATCATTTCCTGCATCTCAGAGCAGAATTCATATTGGCTGTACATCATTTTTATTATTTGTAAATTTGTGTGACCCCACATTTGTTTTTTTTTCTCTGGAAGTGTATTGAATGAATGAGGAAATATATTTGGTGTGGAAGATTAAGATACAAAACAGCTTATGTGATTCTTTTTCACTTAAATCGATTAGATGCAGCTTATGCAAATAAGACTGGTAATAAATCATTGCCTCATCTGAAGTACATATCCCATTAGTGGATTCTTGGCTTATTTAAATTCAATTTGTTTTTTGTTCGTATCAATACACGTTGAGTCAGATAACTAACCTGATAAGAAAGCGATTAACTATTTAATGAATTACCAACACAACCACCATTCTGATCTTCACGTTATCTCAATGGTTGCATGTGAGGCTTATCCTATATCCAAAGAGACCACGAAATGTGTCAAATCTCTCCCTCAACCCCTCAACACCACCAAAACTAACTAAAAACCACTCTTATTTTAACGAACTCCAACTCCCCGATGTTCCTCATTATTTTCCCTCATTCGAAGAAAAGTAGCTCATCTAGCAACCCTGGCTTCCTCACATCCCTCGAGGCCAAGCCCGAAACCTGGCCCAGCTCGTCTTCGGAAGGATGTCCGCTTCAATGCGTCGAGTAATGAACTTTCCCCGATGTCGTCTTCGTCGACTGGTAACGAGGAGATGACCTCGGCCTTTCCGATGTGTCCGAGACAATTCCTGTAATCAGGGAAGAGATGGTACGATCGGAAACGTCGCGATTGTTCGACATAACGGACCGTGACGTAATAATTTAGGGTTATTAAGGAGACGTCGATACGAGGATGGCGATGAAGACATCGGTAATGGTAAATGGTGGTATTTCGAATGATTTGTGGGTTCTGGACCAAAAAAAATTGGGATACGTGGGTTGACTTCTGATGTATGAATATGCGGATCAGTGTTTCGGTTTGTCTCGGCTGGTCGACTTTTTTTTGGAGGTTGGGAGATATAATGAAGGGTACCATTTTGTGTTCGACTCATAGAGTTATTCTACAAGGTCTGTCATTTTCGAGTTTTGATTAGGGAGTGATTCGAAATGATCAGCTTGGAGTCACTAATGTAGAATTCGAGGTTAGAATAATTCTCCTAGTGATGTAACTTTAGAATCCTGGCTAGCACATTTCTGTTCAAGAAACTATAAAATTCTCTTCCTTTTTTTTTCTTGTGAGGGTTTCATAACAAGATGATATTCATACATATTTCCTCATCCTCAAATCACCCTCAAAATCAATTAATGAGTTCAACCAACTTTTCCATCCATGTACTTAATGTTATACTTTGATTCAAAGTTAGCGACATATCCTGAAAAAGAATCCGAAACTGAATGGACAGCTTGAAAAACCCAAAAAAATTCATAAATTGGTCAAGTATTCACCAAGTGGTAAATGATTTCTTCTACGCCACACTCACTTAGTGGGGTTTCAACAGAATGCCATTTGTAGAGCATACTATTGCAATAACCATGACCAGTTGACCAGTCCTTAGTCAATTTGAAGTACACCAAATTCTCGTAGGCAGATTGAAACCTGGACATTTCTCTGAAGGATCAACGATCAGACATTTGTTGGAGACATTACAAAAACTCCATTCCGAACGCCAAATTTCCTTGTCACTTTCATTTGACTGAAGGGGAGTATTAATCCATAAGGGTTTACGTGATTTTAATCTAGTATCTGGGAGGTAAGATACAATTGGTAATAAGTTTGGGTAGAAATGTTATGTATTTCTTGACTGCAACCTCTCTTCGAATATGAGGAGGAAGTATAGGGTGTTTTTTTTTCGAGGTATATAACTTTAAGTTGGCATTACTGTTCAAGATGGCGACCGATTTAATAGCTGTCATGTGATTTATTCTCAGTTTGGTTTGGCAATTTATCATGAATAGACTCACGCCTAAACAACGCTTGCAAATAATGCAATTTCATTTCGAAAATAATGGTTCTGTGCGGAATACGTATCGCGCACTACGTCCATTTTATTTTGTTTAGCGATGAAGCGCACTTCTGGTTGAATGGCTTCGTCAACAAACAAAACTGCAACTTTTGGAGTGAAGCTAATCCTCAAGTGTATGTCGAAACACCGTTACATCCAGAAACACTGACTGTTTGGAGCGCTTTATGGTCAGGTGGAATCATTGGTACGTACTTCTTAAAAAACGATGATGGCCAGAACGTTACAGTCAATGGTGATCGGTATAGATCCATGATTACTAACTTTTTCATTACTGAATTGAACAACCAATCTCTCGACTAAATTTCGAACGTTAAAACCACTTTTCACCCCTTCTAATTGATACTCATTGATATACAGGTGCTACCCCGTGTATTCTCCACGCTTTTACAGGTGTCAAATCCGACACGCCACATGTAGGGGGGCAGGTGGGGCCAACCAATCTTGGCCAACGGCAATCAGAAGAGTCGAGCAGCTATACCTTGTACGGAATCATGACCGTAAAAAAGATTTTATGTCTGGGTAAGAAAGTTTATTTCGTGCTTAAGCCGGCAGAGCCCTGGGATTGTGGTCCCCTACACCTGCTGGTATGCGGGGGAGTATAGGCGACGATTCCTCCTTCTTTGAGCAGCGCAGAAGATACGACTGAAGTTGAGGATAAGATACATGCTCGTTTAGCATGAAAGTTTCTGCGGTGGAATTGTTTTGATGGCAGTTTTTCCCGTCGTTTTCTTGTCGCCTTCGTTCGGTGTTAGATACACTGGAGGATGCTGAGAGTGGAGGTTCATTTGGAGGGCATTTTGGTCTATGGGGTTCAGTAATTGGAGGGACGAAGCTGTGTGAGAGTTGGATGAGGCGCAAAAATATCCAAATTATCAAGGATAAAAAAATACATATTTATATTCTATTCATTTTGGTTGAAAATTTTTATTAGCTACGTCATTATCTGTTTCTTTTGTTTCCTCTATTATCACCAAATTGATGCACAGCTTAACGTTTCTAGGTGAATTATCAGAAGAGCTATAAGATCTACACCTTTACATAGGTTACCAGTGCTATCACATATAAAGGGTGTTTTTTTAAGAGCTTTACATATTTCCAAAACCTCCAAGAAATCCAAATGTTTACCAACATCACCTCTGTGTAAAATGTTTGTTTCATTAAAATCTATGTGATGATTGGAAGTGAGTTAGTGATTAGAAAAACCAGTTGTTGGTTTATTTCAAAGAATCGATATTTTATGTTTTCTTCAATTCTAATTCCGAGAGTGAGAAGGAATGAACGTTTAAGCCACGGAATTAGAGAAAAAATAATTTCGTTCTCGAATTCAACGGTCGACTGGGCATCATTCCTATAGAAATTCCAAATGAGTCTCACGGTATCAGATCACATCATATTACATGACGGGAGAACACCAGGAAACTAGATATTTCAATGAAGTGATTTTTTATGGGTATATATTGGAACCACATGTTCCACAGTAAGCTGATAATCCATAAAATAGAATATGTGAATTCTCAACGATACGATGCAATGACTTCCAAGAATCAATAAAGGAAGACGTATCTAATGTTAATTACATAAGATGAAAGGGCAACAAATGAAAATGTTTTAGCTTGTCAGTTCTCATGGAACGTATTCTTCGTAATATGATAATGTTGATCATTGCTATATTTTAAGATATAATGCAACAGCAATTTGAAAATTTCAAATATAAATCCATAAAAAATATAAGTTGGTGTACCTCAGCTTACCTCGAAAATTTCAGACTAAACATGTGAATTTTTTGAACTATGTAGTACCATAAAAAAAGTGTAGATTGGAGTTAAATCCGATAGCCCCACTGGCCAGGGTATCATACGTCTTATGCAAAGGACACTTTAGAAAACGTTCTGTTCAAAACTTCTAGAACTAGATGTGCATTATGAGCAGGGCTTTCATCAAACTGAAACCAAGTTTCTTCGAAAACGTCATGAAAGTATAATGAAATCTTGTACCATCTGCAAATGATTTTCCACACTTAACATTGAATCAATTACAAAAGGTCCTACAACATTGTTGCCCAAAAAATCAGTCCATTTGTTCAATTTTCAGGACATTGTGTTCTCAAATGTTTATTCTCTCGAAAAAAAATGAGGATTCATAGATAATCAAACTATGTATTTCCTAGATTTTTTCTCTCATAATCTCACAAAATTCCACTCTTCTGATACAAACTTCTGGAGAAATTTCTTGCGTAGTGTTCAACTCACAGGATTTATACTCATGATTTTTCCAAATTTTCTTCAATTGTGAGGTCCGGAATGTCAATTCCTTGAGATTATTGAGTGCTGGACAATAGCTCTCTGCTGAGGGAATTTGTTGAGCAGGATAAGCAATAAAATCGCTCAACCACTTCATCTGTACTGTCAGCTATCAAAAACTATTCAATAATATAAATTCTTGTTCCTGCGAATATAGGTTTTCAGAACGACAATTCTTGCTCTGCAAAAAGCTATCACGAAAGGCTGAACGCAAATGTTCTAACGCTAAGAGTGTGATGCTGAAAGATGAAGATTTGCAGAGGTAGGAGATGTTCTCACTATCCTCTTGTTTTTAATTGAACATTCCCTGTTTGTGGAAGGGAAAAGTGGAAAACGTTTTCACTCTTTGTTCGACTTTCAGCGATCTTCATGCACTTTGAAGTCATTCTTATGCTGAAAATCAAGTAAAGGCAATAATCTAATCGAGTAGACAGAAACACAATCTCTGACATCGAAATACTTCTAGCCAATATGTCTCACTATCAATCCTTTTCTACACTATAAAAAACCAACAAACATCCTCTCAAATCTCCTCATATTGCCACCACACTTACAATCCAACAGCCCTCAAGGCCAAGGCCTCCATAACATCAACAATGCCAAAACGAGCACACATGTCTCTTCGTACGTTCCATCCCACAAAAACTGAATTTTTTGCCAACTCGGTCGGGACATTTCTCAACGGTAGAAATCGATAAAGATGAGAAACTTAATCTGCTCATTTAGTTTGCCCGGATCAACGACTCTCACCAAGGCCAACGCGAGGCGCACTACCATCTGCATAATATTCCAGCAGAGCTTCACATATGGTGGGCAGAGTTGTCAGCGAGCCGCCATTAATATGGCTAGGATGGCGAAGATCCCCATTAATTTAAATGCGATGGAATCATAGAGCAAGACTGGAGCCGTTGACAACGAACGTGTCATCGATCGGTGAGTGCGTTCTGTTTTTTACGTAAATTAAATACGTAGATGCTGATTGACGAGGTTGGTATGGTTGAGGAGTTGGAGACTAATTGGTTCGGTTTGGAAGGTGTCCAAGTTGTTACGTTGGTAGTCTTCGGGATGTGGCAGTTTCTGAGTTTTTCTATATGTTTCAATTATGGGAGATTTGTTGCTTGTTGAGTGCGGAGATGGATAGCTTGGAAAACAGTTTTTAAATAGTTGAAGAATGTCTCCTGGAAGTCTATTGAAACTGATTTAGTTAGTTTTATGACTTCGACTGCCTTAGTAGTTTGAGATATGTTGATTCGAATATAAGCTGAAATATTTAAAACAATTGTTGAGTTGGCTTCTCTTCTCTAACAGGCCAATTGAAAAGTCCCCGGTCTGCCATGGTAAAACACATTTACAAAATTCGATTTTATTATTCAACATAGTTGCCTTCGAGGGCGATACAGCGATTATAGCGATCTTTCAACTTTTCGATACCATTTTTGTAGTACGATTTGTCTTTCGCTTCAAAATAGGCCTCAGTTTCGGCGATTACTTCTTCATTGGCGCTAAATTTCTTTCCAGCTAGCATTCTTTTGAGGTCTGAAAATAGGTAAAAGTCACTGGGGCCAGATCTGGCGAATACGGTGGATGCAGAAGCAATTCGTGCAATTCATGCAATTTTGCCATTGTTTTCATTGATTTTTGACAAGGTGGATTGTCTTGATGAAACAGTACCTTTTTTTCAAACGGGGACGTTTTTCAACGATTTTATCCTTTAAACGATCCAATAACGCTATATAATAATCGCTGGTGATGGTCTGGCCCTTTTGGAGGTAATCATTGAATATTATACCTTGCGCATTCCAGAATACTAATGCCATAACCTTGCCAACTGACTGTTGTGTTTTTCCTCGCTTTGGATTCTGTTCATCGTGTGCAGTCCACTCAGCTGAATGTCGATTGGAGTCCGGAGTGAAATGATGGAGCCATGTTTCATCCATTGTCACATATCAACGCAAAAATTCAGGTTTATTGCACTTAAACAGCTTCAAACACTGCTCAGGATCATCGTTGTTGCTTTTGATCGATTGTGAGCTCGCGCGGCACCCATTTTGCACACAGCATGTACAAATATTCGAGAATGATATGATGTACACGTTCAGATGATATCTTCACGATGTCTGATATCTGGATCAACTTCACTTTATGGTCATTCAAAATTATTTTGTGAACTTCTTTGATTTTTTCGTCGGTGACATCTTCTTTTGGACGTCCACTGCGTTCGCCGTCTTCAGTGCTCATTTCACCAAGTTTAAACTTAGCATACTAATCAATGAAGGTTGATTTTCCCGGTGCAGACCCCGGAAACTCTCAATCAAGACAAGATTTTGCTTCTGTATTTTTCCCTTCAATAAGCAATATTTTAGCAGCACACGAAATTCTTTTGTTCCATCTTCAATGTGATATCTCCCAAAATTTTGCCAAAGATCCATTTGAAACGTATATGCTACCTCTTCCGCATTCTCAAACACCCTTAGGAAGAAACCCATCAGCCGAAACTTTCCCTCCAAAATCTAATCAATTCTCCCTTGCCTTTTCTTACCCTCTGTCAAAAAACACTCCCTCCACCTGATAATTGCAGATGTCGGAAATTTGCGAAGAACGTCTTCTCCAGCAATGAACCCCTGGTGAATCTGTACGTCTGTCGGTCCTCGTCATCGGGATTCCGATCACGTGGCCTGGGGACTTTAGGCGATCCCTGAGGGGTTTGTCGGGAGGGACGTGGAAAGTGCAGCAGTCTGTTTCTCATTCCGAAGAGGACGTCCACTAGCCGGAGAATATTAAACTATGAACTGCACAAAGGGTTGACCTTTCATACTGGGAAATTACTTGGTACATGGACCTAGGTCCTAGAGGATGATTTATAATTCAGTGGTATAGTGGGTTATTCGAAGAATTGAAAATTTTTAGGAAATCTGTTCTTATAAAGGGTGTTTTTTTAGAGCTATAGAACTTTAAATTGCAATAAAACAACGATGGATTATTCGATTGACATGAACTTTATTTATCCGCAAGATAATCTTGTGGCATTACATTTTAAAAATGATTTCTGGCATATGATCGCCACGGTTGGCTCGGATGTAGTCCAATCTAGACGTCCAATTTTCGATGACTTTTTCCAACATTTGTGGCCGTATATCGGAAATAGCACGGCGAATGTTGTCTTCCAAATGGTCAAGGGTTTGTGGGTTATCCGCATAGACCAATGACTCTACATAGCCCCACAGAAAGTAGTCTAGCGGTGTTAAATCACAAGATCTTGGAGGCCAATACACAGGTCCTATACAAAACCTATTTACCTTACCTATGATAAAAGCATTCTCTGTCTAATGTGCTTTCGATTATCAAAATAATGTCATTCTCTAATAGCTGTCTGATCCTTCCCCCATTCTCGCATAGGTTGGAAGTGTACAATAGATAGCAATAGATAAATATCTCACAAAAGAAGTACCTACATGCCTTCTCTTACTCTTTTGATCCTTTTTTAGAATCTGGTCAAGAGTGCTATTAGCACTCAGTAGGAGACTACGAATGATATCTCGAGATGCACAATCGATATTGAATTTCGAAAAATATTTCTGCGACAATAGGCTGATTTTAGATGAGCTGCAAATAGAATTGCACGATCGATGAAAAAATGTTATAAACCTACGAAAGGAGTATGTATCGTCATATTTTGGACACATTGATCAATGTTCAAATGAAGGATTCAATTAAGCCCTCAGTAGACCAAAACCTATCTCCCAAAAGCACAATCGATATCCGAAGATAATATTGTGGAAGTGGTTTGTGAAATTTCTGAACCCTTTCAACAAAAGTAGTTTACATATTTTTCTTAGCTTTCACACACTAGAGAGTTCAGGAATCTAACCAAGGTAGAGGTGGAGAAAAAGATGGGTGATATCTTTCAGCAGATCACAACAGACCACCCAGAAAAACACAATCGAGAGAGCAGTCCAAAAATAATGCTGCGAAAGTAGTTTGTAACTTCTTTAGCCTTCCACACACTCAATTATTTAGGATATAGGAATGGTGATGTATGGGAGTGGTCTTCTTAAGATCACAATCGATTACCAAGAAAAGCACAATCGAGAGCTCATTCCAAAAATATTGCTGCAAAAGTACTTTGTATCTTCTATTTGGCTTTCACACAGGTAGGAGATAGAAGGGTGAAGATGGAAGTGGTGGCCTCTAGGAGATCACACACAATTTCTTGGAAAAGCCCAATCGAGACCACATTCCGAAAAAAATGTTGTAAGAGTACTTCGTACCTTCTTCTTGTCTGTCACATACTCGAGTATTTAGCAGATAGAGATGGTAAAGAAGGGAGTATTGTCCTCCAGCAGATCACAACCGACCAGCCAGCAAAGCACAATCGATATCGCGACGAATCCGAAGCAATCCATCCTCCTAATCGTCCGGGGCAAACAAAACCCGTCGAAAGTGACCGGAAACAGTCCGCTCCTGGTTTCCGGAGCAAGAGTCCTGTCTCTGGGAGGC
This sequence comes from Harmonia axyridis, assembly GCF_914767665.1. NCBI lineage: Eukaryota > Metazoa > Arthropoda > Insecta > Coleoptera > Coccinellidae > Harmonia > Harmonia axyridis. The sequence goes on from NC_059502.1 coordinate 2,140,956, forward strand.
AATAAAACTGTCGGAACTCGAGGGGCGGCAGGCAGGGGGGGGGATCGAGACCGGATTTCAATTCGCCATAACTTTCGCGACCGACGTGGAGCGCCAATGCGCCCAAATTGAAAAGTTTCCAATACCTTCGTTAAAGAAAACGTGATTGAATTTCATATTATGAACCTCGGGGCTGACTAAGGTCGGATGTTTTTTTGATTTCACCCGCCATAAAGCCCGGCGATGACGTCCATTTATCTGGAAAAGTTTTTTCGATGGGAATTATGGATAGTTTCGGAGATGAGGGGAGAGGGGATCTTTGGGGATGATGATGAGAAATATCTTGTCTTCGGCGATGTTGTCTGCTGCTTCGATGACTATCTGAGATATTGGAAGGGTGGGAGATGGGCGGACGATAAATTTGGGTGGTTTGATGTTCGTACAAGGGGGTCCTGTAGGAAGTTTCTGAATGGTTTGTTATTGATTGCGGGGATGCTTAAGGTAGAAGGGAAGTTTTGTGATCACCAGAGGGATGGGAAAATATAAGGAAAAAACTGTCAATTCTATACTGAACTCCAACTTGTATATCTCACTAATACTTCGATAAACAAAAAAATCATTCGAATTTCGAAATATACTCTTTAGAAATCATCTCCCAAAGAAAACGTAAACATTTCATCAAATAGCTTCGTAACTGAAAAAACTAATTTGAACACTTAGCTGTACTAGTATATATCGTCCTCTTATCACAACGAACATCAACATTGTATAATTAAGGATCATAAATATAACGTCATGGTAAAATATTCCATCAGTAATATTTCGATCAACTCCGAAATAATGGAATTCAATTTACCGTCATTACTTCATAATTTACCATCATCTTGTATTTTTCGAAACTTCGATAAATTCAAGTTTTTAACATGATTGAAAAATACCTCTCTGATCAATGAAAGTACACTTACCATTCAATATATGTAAATTGTACCATAGTTTTACGACAAATAATTTGTTGTATCAACATCAACTTTCATTAGGGAATTAGCGAAATTATCCACAGATTACCGTCAATAACAATCAAGCAACTGTTCAAGGTGTTTTATAGTCTGTAATACATTACTAGGCAACGAAATTTCCTGTTCATTCTGAGGATGTACTGAAGATACCACTTTTTCCAATCTGTCGAGGATGTATACATATAGTGTATATTAGGTTATGCAGATGTCGCCTGCAAAATTGATAATGATGATTGAGTTTGTTATAAAAGTTCGATAATTCGCATCCGTTCGATATTATACATGCTTCAAGATGATATGCTCTAATTCATGGCTTATTGATTTTGCATGAATAAATAGATTTTTGCATAATTGAGATAATTTCAAGAACATCTTCCTACTGTGTTTACTTTGTAAAGAGTGACATTATCCTGAAATGGAATAGTTTATGCCTTCGTTTTCTGAAACGATCACTTTGTCGTTTTGTTACATAGTCTGTATTTTTCGAATTTTGAGCCAGGAATCAGAAAAAATAAGCAGTAAAAACACTTATTTTCGTCAACATACCTTAACAGAGAAAGATCCTCTGATTTGTCAATACTTTTTTGTAAAAAGATTCGTCTTTGCCTCCATTAGCGACAATTTTTTTTTCTGGTACATTCTTTTGAGGTCTCTAAAAAAACCAGTAATTAGTGGAGGTCAGACCTGGAGAATATACTGTGTGATCAAAAAGTTGGAAGTGAAAATCGTTCAATTTGAACATGGTTTCTATCGATTTGTGACAAGAGACATTATCTTGGTGAAAAAGTTTTGTTCTTTTGCATTTGAAGATCACCTTTTAATAGATGTTAATAGCTCTTTATCGGCATTAACACTGTCTAGCACCATATCATTCGAGACGTTATAAGTCCAAGAACTTTTGAGCATTCTCCTCACATTTCAAATAAATCGATTCGCCTCAGAGTTGCCAACTTGAGTACCAAAGTATATAAAAAAACTTAAAACTCTCTTCACTCACTCAAATTTCGATCTAGCATACGCAAGGTTTGATCTTATTTCGATATCTGGGTCTGGACTGTCAATTATCCAGCATCCCAAGTGTTTGATTTTGTTCACTTGTTTTATGCAGTGGCCCTCCAAAAACATGTGGGCTGTTATTTTATTGGTCTTTAAGATTACCATCACCTCTGTCTTAGATTAATCTCTTCCAGACGGCATTTATTATTTTTTGAAAGAATTCCTCACTGTCTTTGAATATGATCGCGTCGTCAGTATATCTTATGTTAAGACCTGGTGTAATAAATGCTGAAACTCGTCGACCTGTGATGAGATCCTACTAATTTATTTTCCATTGATACGGTAATAATCAGTACGGAAGGGGTATCCACTTTAGAAATGGCAGAAACTAAAAGACAACCAGAAAAAGCAGAAACGAGTGTGCTTAGAAAAATTATTTGGAGGCCACTGTTAAATGGGCAGCGAAGCTAGACGGTCAGGACAACATGTAGAATGAGGAATATAAACGAGTGGAAACTGAATAGAAACGTCGAATGGAACGACACATACACCGAATGAATTGTGAAAATCGCTCGGTAGAGGTCACTTTCAGGTCGCAGGAATATCGGATGACCGAGGAAGAGATGAAACCTCAAGCGAAGACCAGACTACGCAAGAAAGCGAAGAGAAAATAGGCAATTAGTGCCTAAATCAGAAAATAAAGAAGAAGCAACGAAAAATATCACAAATAAAGTGTCAAGCAACCCCAAATCGACGCCAACACCAACAGAACACCCTGTAAACCCACCCTAAGGCCACCACCCCTTCCGCCACGCCGTAAAAACGACTCCACGGCCCCCTCAAGGGAATCCGATAGCAATTTTGCGATGACCGCCGCAAATAGGCCGCTCTCCGTCCAATAACAGAAGTTATATTCGCGGCAGAGAGAGCGGGGCCCTCTAATGAAACGGGGGGCCCCCTTGCACATGGCGACACACCACCGGCGGGCCCGCGGATAGAACGGGAGCTACGGGAAAGTTACGGCGCCCCCGGCGGGCAAACGCGCGCGTTATTGTATCAGTGCAGATATATTGGGATTTCGAAGATAACATCTGGTTTTAGTAATGGTATTGATCCGCGAACGCTTTTATTAATGTCGCTTGTGGGAGTTGTAACTGGATACCACTCCCATAAGGTGTATATATAGGCGCAGATATAGGACTCGGCGGGTTTGGACTTTTGCCGTGCCGCAGAGGAGATTTTGACGCATTTAGACTTTGGTGAAGTTTGATTATAAATCTTATTACAATTGCTGATAGATTTGGCTTAGTGTTTCTGTCGCGTGGTAGGATATTTGAGAGACTTTCTGGACTGTGGACACTCAGGCAAATCAGTTATAGCTATTAAAATGACGAGACTATCAGGCTAGATATCGAGACGACAGCCTAGTCACCGCAATGGCCGAGAATCGCTAATAAGCGAGTTATATCCGAAGCTTTTTCGTATAATGGCGTGTTACTGGCTTTTTCGCCAAACTCTTTGTGGACTATTCTGCTTCATCCTTATAGTCGAAATATTCCATGTTACGAGCTATTCAAAAGTATTTACAAGAGAATAAGTCAACTAGTTTGTGCGTTCTACCCTAGGCGAGGAGATTCTTATGATGAAAATGGCTTTTTCAATTATTCGAATTGGAGGAACCTGCCGAACCAATGAAATAGTGAAGATGACCACTGAAGATGTTGACTTTTCAGAGGAGAAGCTGCTACTACTATTTCCGACTCAAAAATCTAAAAGAATAGTTATTTGTTCTACTAGGCAGCAGAGTAGTAGATTGACTGCTGCGGCTGATAATTCATAGCCGAGCGTATTAGCGAGGCTAGGAATTCAGCCAAGGTAGTTAATCTATTTTGCCGCCGAGTTGAACATGCAATTTTTTCTTGTTTATAGGATATTGTTTCCGCAAATTATTACAATTCCCACAATCTTTTTATTTTTCCTGTGGTAATAAAACGAAATTTGATAAAAATCGCAATTGCTGGAATGGTTGGTTGCCAAAGAAATAAATAAGTCCATGGTAATAATTATAGTTTGACAATTTGACAGTTCGAAATATCTGACAGTTTTTTGGAAAAATATCGGTTATATTTATAACATGGACAGTGTTAGCGACTTAGAAGTACTTACTCCTCCAGAAATAGGGATGGTAACAAAAAATATTGATTGTCAGTAAATGTCGATTGTTTTATTCGCATTGCGAATAATCACTTTGTTGCCTAGGCAGGAGAGTAGTTACTTTACTGACTGATATGTGTCTGCAAAATCAATATTTGCTGTCAATCGGAGAAAAACGAATTTTCCCTGTGGCATCTAACGGCGAAGTCAATTCTGTGCTTTTATTTAAAAAGTACGCAATACTAAGGCCAGTCTGTTTTACTCACCGAAGATTGTTTGTATCATATAGAAAAGGGATATGTACGATACATGCCTGCGCCATTCATTTCTTCTCTTAAATATCTTAAAATACAGCTGATATATTAGTTTTTTTCAATAGGAATCATACAATTTTAAATTGTTATAATGGCAACACTGTGTTATTTGTTGACATTTCTTATGTCAAGTGTGGTCAGTAGGCTATGCCATTCAAAAAAGGAAAATTCACGTTTCCACTACATTCAGAATTTGTTTCATGAAAACCAATACTCAGTACTGAAAGAAATTCAAGAAAAATTCAAGGAAATATCAAAGAATAACACACATGTTGTCATTGTGACTATGTCGAATTGTATCATTCTCATTGAAAAATGCATCATTTCTTGTAAAACTAGGAGAGAATATAGTAAAACTTAGTAGAGTGAATTTGGATTGTTAATTACTCTTCATAGCACATTTATTCTCAAGAAGAGTTGCCAACACGCAACAATACGATGAAACCTTATCATTTTCGCCAACAAGTCCAATAAAAACAAAAACGAAACGAAAGAAACACATCCTTGTAGACGAAAACAACCATCTACCAACCCTATCCACTCGGCATCTAATTCCACTATTTTCTACCTTGTTGAAACTGCAATGTTTTCCGACTCTCCATTCTCCTACATATTGTCCCACTTGTGGTCTAACAATATCTAAGAAGCGCACAGGCAGTTCATTCGAAACGACGTTACTCGATAACACGGTAGCAATTTCAACAAGACACCGTGCATTATTGGATGCATCTGTTCGTTCGCCTTACAGAGTCTGGTCCAGATTATCCCACGGGGACCCCTTCCCCGATCCTGATAACCCGATTTATCTGGATTCCCGAGACTGTATCGGGTGCTGAGCTTGCAATAGCTCGAATATGACGATGGGAGTTAACTAATTCGTGTCGTTTATCTGGTGTAGGAGGGGCTTTGGAAACAACAGGTTTATCTCAAGAGTTTTTATTCATTCATCATTTGCAGAAGACACTGACATGATTATAAAAGATAGACAATTTTGAATTTCGAAGAATAATCTTCTGAAAAACGATATTAGTTGAATGAGGCTTCCTCAGTCAAATTTCACTGCGATATATCCTCCTGGGATCAATGATGGAATCATCAATGTTCCCTATCTTTTACTCCTCCAATATCCCTAGCAGAACATGGTAACTTAGCCGTAGAACGGTAGGGTTTCTGAGCCAGGTGGTCCAGATCTACCAAGAGATGCGCAGCTCACAACGTCATCTCTCGAGCAAAATAAGAGTCACTACAAACTTAACCTTTATACCACGTCCGGGAAGGATTCAAGAATGTGCAAAATCCGATAATGGGAAGAATACGCTTGCAATCGGCAACTTCTGCAATTACTGAAGCATTTTCTCACAGTTTTGCTATTTTAAACGTTTTGAATCGTAGATTTCCGTTTTAAAAACTCTTAATATCATATTTAGAAGAGATTTAGAGGACTTTCAATTTACTTGAAAGATTGATTTATAGCTTAAGACATTCAATGCCCATTTTACAGTTTACAAACTGATGTAAAATGTGATCCAAGTATTAAGAAGGGTTAGGGAAAAAAAAAGATCCGCTTCCCAGAGCCTGCGAATACAAGATATGATTTACCTACATCGCGACTGTGAAAAGTTTACATCGAGACAAAAAAATATGCCCTGTTGACTGAACGATTGAATGAACAGTTGAAGTAGGGACTCAGCAAGCCAAGTAGCTTGACATTTTAACCTAATACTTGACTTGAAAATCAAGCTCGTGAAAAATCACACTTGAGCATGACTTGATTTTAGATATTTATTGCTTGACTCGATATCAATATTACTTGAGCTTGATATGTACGCCTCGCACGGCATATATTCCTGCAACCTTGTGCGCGCTTAGACTAAATGGCCAAAGATTTTTTATCAACGCCAGCACAGCATCTTCAGCTCCTGTTGAAAGACAATTTTCCAGAGTTGCTCTTGCGCTGTTGCTTGAACGATTGAATAACCAGTAGAAGTAAGGAATATTACAATTATTCCAACTTTCCTCGAAAGGAATATATCTCCTAGAGATAAAGAGTAATAATAAACGAAATATTCCTTTTCTTTCTCATACCGAGTAGTTGATTAAAATGACCAATAGACGCATCTCTGATCCTTGTTCCTTCCACAGCATCCCTCTCATTATCTCCAGAATTCCACCCCTATTAATGAACCGTAAATCACGAAGTCAACAGAAATAATCGCCACCAGAGGAAATTAATTCTGTCACTTTCATCGTTCCCCCTATCGAGCCGACACTGGGACATCGGCCCGACGAATTTATTAAAATGACACCCCACTCACGTCTGTCAATGAAAAGTCAACAAGAAACGACGGGCCGCTTCGCTCCACACTGGAAGAGTCCATTCCAGACACTAATTAAGTCGAAATAATTTATCGAGAATTCTGGTTCACTTTCAATTTTCGGGAACATGACGTAGTTCCTGTTCTTTCGTAAGGCCGGAGGGGGCGCTGCAAAGAAAATTAATTAATTCTAAACCCTTTTTATTTAAACAGCCGTATAATTAATGTAACATTGTCTGGATCTGGAGGAATGAATTAGAAGTTGGAGAAAGGAGCAGTTTCAGAATATTGCTTGGTTCTAGTGGTTTTTTTTTCAAGAGAACAACGGGTTATCATAATGATCAAAGGGCTGTTATTCTTTTTATTTTGAGCCGAGCGTGGTCTTTAATGATTGCGTTCATTCGGCTATGAATAATTTGAGCACAACATTGACATTTGTCTGCCGTGTATATGATAACTATCTAAATTACCTATCTATCTATCGATGCTCTCAATTTTTGCAATTTGTCCCGAACATGAACTATCAAATTTGACATGAAGCGCGCGGAAATGAAAACATATCAGTGATACAATATTTCACTTTATTCGTAAGTTTCTCCATAAAGAACGCACTACTTTAGTTCCATAGTGAATCAACGTTCCATATTAATAATCAAAATATATTGGATTAAATACCTAAATATATCAGAAATTCAGAAACAAACAAACTTCAAGCGCGCCAAACGACGTGAAACAACCGATGACACTAGGAGAGCAAAAGTTGACAAACCTTGGATTTCAGCAGGTAGATACAGAAATTAATATTCTTCTCTTCTCTTATAAATTCGATAATTAGAAAATATTTAATCGGGACTCACCCAAATAAATATATTTCAATCAATATAATATACTTTCATAACGATAAAGTAAAATTTTGAATTTGAAAATATATCACAATCTGACAACGTGGTCTAACCATGGTAAAAAAAGTATATCGTTTTTTATAGGCATAAGAACATTCCGATAATGTAATTTTGAGGACATGTACAAATTGCGTATTCTGCCTTTATCTATCTTCTTTACTCTATGGAAATAACTTTCGTATGACAGTTTAGAATAAAATCCAAGATTTTTTCCAAAAAAAAAAAATTAATAGTTTTTGTTTTATATTTCTTTGATCTCAATTGGCTCATGAATCTAGGAGCACTCAAAAGCTTCTAACATCAGTGATACCCTCATTTTTCATTTAAAAGCCAGATAATTAATTTAACATTGTCTTGCTTCAGATGAATGAATTACAGTTTGAAGGAAAAAGCAGTTCTAGAATATGGCTCGTTCCTATTAGTTTATTTTTCGTAGTTTCTCCCCGAGTTGCTCCTTTCAGATGAAAATATGAGAGCTTTGTCGGCGAGAACATTTAGGAATGTACATACAGCGCCCTTTTCTGGCAACCTACCTCAGGGCTGTGCAAAAAATCTCATAAAAAATATCTATGTAAACAACTCTTTGCCCTTCTGTCTTTCTGTGATAAAAATTGCGATCCCATAAAAGTAATGAGGGGTGGTTATATTCTGGGTGGTGCAGTATGGCTGTCCACAGATTTCTCATTAGTGCACCACAGAAATGTTTGGGTATTTGAGCTTTACATGACTCAGTTGAAATTTTGATTAAATTCTCTTCTTTGTGGATTTAATTCTATCGTTCATATGTCATTTGTGGAAAAATAGAATGTTTTATTCGTAAATCCAGATTTCTAATACAATCTCAACATATTTCTAGAATATGTCCAATGTCTTTTAGCAGAAGGGTTTGAGAAGAATTGATGGTACACAATGTATTATTGTTAATTTCGAATTTTAATCAAATTGTCAGTTTTTGTAAAAGAGGGGAAAGACACCAGGATTTTACGTTCATTTTTGAAGACCTTAAGTCTTCGTTCAATTCTTTGTTGTTTGCTTTGTTATTACAATAATATTTCAATTGAGGTGGAGGTCAAGTCAAATCAAATTTAAACTCCTTTTTCTTATTCCATAAAACAATAGCCTTTGCTACTTTTAGGTTACGGGTTAAAGTTTCTAAACTGAAAAAATTTAATGAAATAAATTCCATCGTCAAACGAATTTTTGTTCATTGTATCATAGATTACTCTTTCACAAGTTTTGTTATCATTTGAATATTCAATATCCAAAGGTGCCATGAAAATTCTTTCTAGCATGCGTTGATTTTATAACATGACGGAGTAGAGAAATTCAACCACAGATTGGCATATTGCATACAGTATTGAATTTTCACTGCTTTAGAGACTATGGATCATTGTTTGCTGGAATGACGAAACTCCGCCTACCAATCGATGGTTGTTTGTCAACTGAATTAATAGTCTATGAAACTGACTTGCAAAAATACGAGATATAATCTGAATCAATCAGTTTTTCTCCAGATAGTTATTTACAAGGTATATTTTGCTCATTTTTATACAAATTACGTTTGATATTATCTTCCACTTTATCAACTGAAACCCAAATATGTTTTGTGTTTTAGATTTACGATATTTCGTCAGACAAAATATAATTGCTAGCAGTGATGATGAAGATACGAAGCAGCAAAATCAGGAAAAAAAGAAATCCTTTTGAATTGTTTAATGATGAAATGTGCCTGCCTTAAGAAATAGACTAATCGAAGAATGAAAGGTATTATTCACAGTAAGATCACACATGGAATGAAGATCTTCCAGAAATCATGCAATGAGTTGGCAGTTTCAAATTCGTGGGCAAAGGTATTTGCAAATTACTTTATTATGATTTCTGGTAAAATTGGTAATTGAAAAGAGGAATGATATTTTTCATAGAATCATAGATTACTCTTTTACAAGTTTTGTTATCATTTGATAATTCGATATACAAAGGTATCATGAAAATTCCTCTAAGCATGCGTCGATTTTTATAACATGACGGAGAAGAGATATTCAACCATAGATTGGCATATAGCATAGTTTTGAATTTTCACGACTCTAGTTACTTTGGATCATAGTTTGCTGGAATGACGAAACTCCGCCTACCAATCGATGGTTGTTTGTCAACTGAATTGATAATCTATGAGACTGACTTGCAAAAATACGAGATATAATCTGAATCAATCAATTTTTCTCCAGATAGTTATTTCCAAGGTATTTTTTGCACTCTTTTCATACAAGTTATATTTCGTATTATCATTTATTTTATTGAATAGCGTTGATGCTACTGAATAATATGTTTTCTGTTATAGATTTATTATGTTTCGTCACATCGGATACTTGAGGGACGATGATTGAGTGATGATGAATAAGACACAAAGCAACAAATTCCAGGAAAAGAAGGAATTCCAGAATTTTTCAATGTACATTGAGAAAAGACCCATTGGTGAGTACTTAATAAAAAGTAGTATTTAAAGTAAGATCATATAAGCGTGAAATAGTTATTTATTATACAAGGGAAAAAAGTATTAGATTTTAGCTCGAGGTTATGTTGTCTCCCGACGCGAAGCGGAGGGAGACAAAAAACCGAGAGCTAAAATCTAATATTTTTCCCGTGTATAATACACAATTTTTTTCTGTTACAGGAAAAACGACAATTTAATAGTGAAAGAACATATTATTACAATATATTAAAGTCAGAATATTATCGATATGAATTTTGAATTTTTAAACAAGTAAGCTGCAAATAGACCTGCGTTGCTAAGGGAAACTTCAAAGTAATCAAATATCTGTCAATTTAATTTTGTAATTTGTTTCAAAAATTGCGAACTCAGTAATAATTGTTTAGTAGTTATTTTGTTGAATAATATAAAGTTACAAAATGTCTGATTCCGAGTTTTCTCTGACTCCACTGGAGTTGATAGAAGCAGCGCAAGTAGCGTCACGAAAATTATTGCCAGCTAAATCGCGGAAAATTTACGAAACCGAGTATTCAAGATTTATGGAATGGAAAATGAAAAAGACATGCAGTTCTTTCTCGGAGACAGTGTTATTGGCTTATTTTTCGGAATTGGCACAACAAAAGCCATCAATAGTGTGGTCGAATTATTATTATTCCTTTATCTATATGTAGATAAATATATATCCGGGAAAAAAGTAATTTCGTGAAAAGTCATATTTTGTTACCTGTCAACAGAGATAAAATGTCAAATTTTTTTCCCGTCACAGAAAAAATGATATTTTATATTTTGTAGTACGAACCTAAATTTTATTGATTTTCAATGCATATTTATTATACCGGTAACGTTTTGTATTATGAATTATTTCAACGTACGTCCAGACAAATATGTTTTCTGTTGATTTATTATGTCTGGTCCACCCTGGTAGTTGCTAATAGAGATGATGAAATAAAACAGCGAAGTTCCGAAAAATAATTGATCCTTTGGAATTTTATGGGGAAGAAATGTTCGTTTACATTCAAGGAATAGAATGTAAGTAGAGTAGAGTGTAGAGTGAGTAATTTAGAATAAGCAGTTTTTACATTCAGACCATTCAATGGACAAAATCCTCTCCAAAATTACACATCAACATAGGCAATTTTGAATTTATGGTCAAATCACTTTATTTTTGCGTTTCATTAGTTTGAAAAGTTGAATCGATTTCATCTCAATATATCAATTCGAAAGTGATCAAACATGTCAAAGGCACATCTATGAGGAGGATCCTAGATATCAAAAGAATTTGCCAATTTTGGATTTATGGTCAATGTCTTTTAGCAGAAGGAATTGAAAAGAATTGATAGTACACAATTCATTATTGTTAATTTCGAATTTTAATCAAATTGTCGGTTTTGGTGAAAGAGGGTGGAAGACACCAGGATTTTTCGTTCGTTTTTGAAGACCTCAAGTCTTCGTTCAATTCAAGGCAAGTTCAATGTTTCCACAAAATTTTAAAGAAACCATTTATTGCATTTAAAATTCCACAACTCCTATGGTGCAGCTGGAAACTGAATGAAAATATTTATGGCAACAGCAAACCGACATATATTTTCGAATCGGAACAAGTTATTACATTAAGCATGGTTCACAGCAGTTGATACCTCAATTTACAACTGTTTGACTCATTTCAAACATTATTGGGTCATAAACTAAGTGAAATTGCTGGAATACCTAACAGAATTTCATTAATGGGGTATTTGATTCTACTGTTCCAATATTGGTAACACTGTGTGCTTCTCAGAATGTGTGATACATTTTCGAATTACATTAGCTGATGGTATGCATGAGAAAACTGGCATAGATCGATAAATTATTGAGAAGTGAATGTTACAATTATTGTGACAGATTCGAGTCAATCAAGAAAAGAAATTTATTATGTTGTTTCTTTATTTCCATGAATATTCAGTAGATTTCTGTTGAATTGAATTTAATTTAACTAACCCTGTTGAAATATACATTTATAGTGCTTTTTCTAGTAATTTCCATGAATTAATGTTCAATGGTTAAAAATACAACATTTTCTTCGTTGTAGGTCTTGCAGTACAGTCAATGTCTTGTTAGTCATCTCCCTACTGTACACAAAAGTATGACATTAGGATAATTTATATATTGTTCGTTATTATTAACTTTCAATGTATCTCAAATATTACAATAATCATATTCACATTCAAATTATGATAAACAAAAAAAAAAGAAAGACTAAGAAGGCAGTATACTTATAAATATGAAAATATGCATTCTGAAACATGATGGGTAATTTGACCCATTGATGGATTGAATTATACATCTGTTATTTAAATTATAATTGTGTACCATTAGTCATTCAAATCCAGAAGGAGTAGCTGGAGTAATTGCACTCATCGAAGATGAAGAGGTTTTCAAATTCACTTCGCTAATGAATGCTCCATTAGGAATTACAAGAGGATACGTCAACTGGTATGTCAATATTTCAATGAGTCTGTTATCGCTCCTTTATTAACATACAGAATCTGCACTCTTGATCTTCAAACGGTTTTTTCAATTCACAATGAAGATAATACCTCCTGATTAAATTTATTAAAAACCCTTTTCTTCATGAAATTACAACACTCTGTAATATAGGGTGTTTTTTTCGAGGTATATAACTTTCAGTTGGCATTTCTGTTCAAGATGGCGACCGATTTAACAGCTGTCAAGTGATTTATTCTCAGTTTGGTTTGGCAATTCATCATGAATAGACTCACGCCTGAACAACGCTTGCAAATAGTGCAATTTTATTTCGAAAATAATGGTTCTGTGCGGAATACGTATCGCGCACTACGTCCATTTTATTTTGTTTAGCGATGAAGCGCACTTCTGGTTGAATGGCTACGTCAACAAACAAAACTGCCGCATTTGGAGTGAAGCTAATCCTCAAGTGTATGTCGAAACACCGTTTCATCCAGAAAAACTGACTGTTTGGTGGGCTTTATGGGCTGGTGGAATCATTGGTCCGTACTTCTTCAAAAACGATGATGGTCAGAACGTTACAGTCAATGGTGATCGGTATAGAGCCATGATTACTAACTTTTTCATTCCTGAATTGAACAACCATGATGTCCAGGAGCTGTGGTTCCAACAAGACGGCGCAACATGTCACACAGCTCGTGCCACAATCGATTCATTGAAAGACACATTTGGTGACCGCCTAATTTCACGTTTTCGACCTGTGAATTGGCCTCCAAGATCTTGTGATTCAACACCGCCAGACTACTTTCTGTGGGGCTATGTGAAGTCATTGACCTATGCGGATAAGCCACAAACCCTTGACCATTTGGAAGACAACATTCGCCGTGTTATTGGCGATATACGGCCACAAATGTTGGAAAAAGTAATCGAAGATTGGACGTCCAGATTTGACTACATCCGAGCCAGCCGTGGCGGTCATATGCCAGAAATCATATTTAAACTGTAATGCCACAAGATTATCTTGCGGATAAATGAAATTCATGTCAATCGAATAATCCATCGTTGTTTTATTGCAATTTCAAGTTCTATAGCTCTAAAAAAAACATCCTTTATAAGCTTAGAGGTTAAGTTCATGACTTTCTAGGAAATTGACTTTTTAAAAGCACATAAGTGTTTAGAGTCTGGAAGATCCGCATCTCATTTAGTAACACCCTGTATAATAAATAATTATTTCTACAAAAAATTCAATGACATCACTGCTGCATACCAACGTAATGAAAATCGAGACGAGAAAACATTTCAACTTGATGCACTGGGATCAAACACATTGCGTTGATCCTAAGACCAACTTAATCTCATCTCAGAAGCTGGTTTCGGTCCTATTCCTGCCTTTTCTCATACCTCCTCTATCTCGAAACAGAAAATTAATTAATTTTCTAACGTTTATGTCGATCGACAACCCGGGGGGTAGATACTTAACATATGAAACTCTTCAGACGAACAGAGAACTTGTTTGGTTCAAGAGTGGAAGCCATTTATTTAAGAGATAAGTACGGAAACTCATTTCAATCGTTCAAACTAAACGAATTCCTTTGATATTGAAGGTAAATGACGATAAGGAGTTCAGATTCTGATTCTCATGAAATGCTTGGCCAGATTGACATTAGTTCTCTAAGCAGTATTTGATCATGTTGTCCTAGACCTAGGTTCATGATTTTTCAATTAAAATGAAAATTAGAGTTCAGCAGACCCTGACAGAAATTCAGATTTTAACAATTCTTTATCCACAAAATTTATCGACTCTTCATATCCGATAAACAATAACACTTCACGGATGCAACCCTGTGGTACACCAAATCGGTTAATGAGCCAAGTTGAGAAAGATGTTTGGCCAACTATGTTACTAACCATGAAAATAGAAAGAGAGCCATTTCAATGCCATTTCCTAGAAGTCCAGATTCTTCGAGTTTTTATATCGAATGAGCTTTATTAATTGATCTTTATAACGGGTGTTTTTTTTCGAGGTATATAACTTTAAGTTGGCATTACTGTTCGAGATGGCGACTGATTTAACAGCTGTCAAGTGATTTATTCTCAGTTTGGTTTGGCAATTTATTATGAATAGACTCACGCCTGAACAACGCTGGCAAATAGTGCAATTTCATTTCGAAAATAATGGTTCTGTGCGGAATACGTATCGCGCACTACGTCCATTTTATTTTGTTTAGCGATGAGGCGCACTTTTGGTTGAATGACTACGTCAACAAACAAAACTGCCGCATTTGGAGTGACACTAATCCACAAGTGTATGTCGAAACACCGTTACATCCAGAAAAACTGACTGTTTGGTGCGCTTTATTGGCTGGTGGAATCATTGGTCCGTACTTCTTCAAAAACGATGATGGCCAGAACGTTACAGTCAATGGTGATCGGTATAGAGCCATGATTACTAACTTTTTCATTCCTGAATTGAACAACCATGATGTCCAGGAGCTGTGGTTCCAACAAGACGGCGCAACATGTCACACAGCTCGTGCCACAATCGATTTATTGAAAGACACGTTTGGTGACCGCCTTATTTCACGTTTTGGACCTGTGAATTGGCCTCCAAGATCTTGTGATTTAACACCGCTAGACTACTTTCTGTGGGGCTATGCAAAGTCATTGGTCTATGCGGATAAGCCACAAACCCTTGACCATTTGGAAGACAACATTCGCCGTGTTATTGCCGATATACGGCCACAAATGTTGGAAAAAGTAATCGAAAATTGGACGTCCAGATTGGACTACATCCGAGCTAGCCGTGGCGGTCATATGCCAGAAATCACATTTAAAATGTAATGGCACAAGATTATCTTGCTGATAAATAAAATTCATGTCAATCGAATAATCCATCGTTGTTTTATTGCAATTTAAAGTTCTATAGCTCTAAAAAAACACCCTTTATTAATTGAAATTGAAATAGTTTGTGGTGACCGAGGTAATAATATCGTTGTTGATTAATTTTGATGAAATATTTTTCCCCAATTCTGAGGTAAATATTAGAAAAATGGGATTAAATTAACAAGAATGAGATCATTTAGCGTTGAAACACTAAATAGCAGAAGAGAACCTTTTCATTCTGTGTCACGGCGGGCGGATAAACATCAAAACAGAAAAGTGCGTGTTCATCCGTAATTTTAGAGTAAAGCATTTGAATAAGAAGCACGTCTACTCCTATACAGAAGACTCATAGCAGTCATTAAAAAGGTATTTGCTACAGGCTGCCACAATTAGGGATTCTAATTTCATTTCCTGTAATTTTTTCATTTGCCTGTAGTAATCCTCGTGGAAAGTGTTTGGACGAGCAGCTGTGTCTTTCGCTAAGTGCGTTCTCGGTTTGTAACTGTTTGTTGAGATGGCGAGCTTGTTACTTGAATACCAAAAAGGAATTGATTTGCATGTTTAATTTGCTGCATCCAGAATGGGACGATATTACGGCCGGCAGATGGCGTAATGAAATGATTATATATTATCAACGCTGAGATTTTGGATGGGTAGAGGATTAGAGATCATTAGATAAACGATTACTCTGTGCTCTGTGCTCAACACGATGCAACGGAGTTACTGCTCATACATTCAGTCCATTGCAGAGGAATAGTCCATTATAATTTTTTTATTAGATATCAATCAAAAAAACAAAATTCACTATCGATTGGTCCAGTGGGTAAAACCCCATACTCCTAAGCCGAATATTGGCAGTTCGATCCCCAAGACTGGAAAGAAATTTTCTGGTAATGGAAAACCTTTCAACCGTTCGATCATGGCTCAAAAATTTACAGTGTTGTGCCAGAAGTGGCTCTGGAAAGTAGTAAGAAAACCTACATTGATATAACCTCTAAGATTTTATCAGGTGTCAAAGTGACCTAAAATAGTCCAGAAGACTGAACAGTAGAAGAAATAATCTATATCTTTTTGGTTACAACGCTGAAACTTTAGACAAAATGTCTACATAGTATTCTTAATATTTCCTAGATTCAGAAGAGAATGAAATTAATTTTTTGGCTTATTTTCTTCTTTTGATAAGTTAGATTCACGTTCAAATTGAATGCGTTTAATTACGTTGCGTTGAATGTATGTTGACTTTGGACTGTGCAATTTGTAATTGCAATAATTGAACATCATTAATTATTTGAGTAACTTGCGTTATTTTCCTGGGGTGCAGCTTTTATGTCACAATAATAATAATTGTGAATAGGTTAAGAAAATTCATTTCTCAATTATACATAAGTAGATTGCTTTGTTATTACAATAATATTTCAATTGAGGTGAAGGTCAAGTCAAATGAAATTTAAACTCCTTTTTCTTATTCCATAAAACAATAGCCTTTGCTAGAATACTTTTAGGTTACGGGTTAGAGTTTCTAGAACTGAAAAAATTTAATGAAATAAATTCCATCGTCAAACTAATTTTTGTTCATTGAATCAAAGATTACTCTTTTACAAGTTTTGTTATCATTTGAATATTCAATATCCAAAGGTGCCATGAAAGTTCCTTCTAGCATGCGTCGATTTTATAACATGACGGAGTACAGAAATTCAACCACAGATTGGCATATTGCATACAGTTTTGGATTTTCACTGCTTTAGAGTCTATGGATCATAGTTTGCTGGAATGACGAAGCTCCGCCTACCAATCGATGGTTGTTTGTCAACTGAATTAACAGTCTGTGAAACTGACTGAATCTGAATCAGTCAATTTTTCTCCAGATAGTTATTTACAAGGTATATTTTGCTCATTTTTATACAAAGTACGTTTGATATTATCTTCCACTTTATCAACTGAAACCCAAATATGTTTCGTGTTTTAGATTTACGATGTTTCGTCAGACTTAATATAATTGCTAGCAGTGATGATGAAGATACGAAGCAGCAAAATCAGGAAAAAAAGGAATCCTTTTGAATTGTTCAATGATGAAATGTGCCTGCCTTAAGAAATAGACTACTCGAAGAATGAAAGGTATTATTCACAGTGAGATCAGACATGGAATAAAGATCTTCCAAAAATCATGCAATGACGTTGGCAGTTTCAAATTTGTGGGCAAAGGTATTTGCAAATTAATTTATTATGATTTCTGGTAAAATTGGTAATTGAAAAGAGGAATAATATTTTTCATAGAATCATAGATTACTCTTTTACAAGTTTCTTATCATTTGATAATTCGATATACAAAGGTATCATGAAAATTCCTCTAAGCATGCGTCGATTTTTATAACAAGACGGAGTAGAGAAATTCAACCATAGATTGGCATATAGCATAGTTTTGAATTGTCTTTACTCTAATTACTTTGGATCATAGTTTGCTGGAATGACGAAACTCCGCCTACCAATCGATGGTTGTTTGTCAACTGAATTAATAGTCTATGAAACTGACTTGCAAAAATACGAGATATAATCTGAATCAACCAATTTTTCTCCAGATAGTTATTTCCAAGGTATTTTTTGCACTCTTTTCATACAAGTTATATTTCGTATTATCATTTATTTTCGTGGATAGTGTTGATGCTACTGAATATGTTTTCTGTTATAGATTTATTATGTTTCGTCAGATCGGATACTTGAGGGACGATGATTGAGTGATGATGAATAAGACACAAAGCAGCAAATTCCAGGAAAAGAAGGAATTCCAGAATTTTTCAATGTACATTGAGAAAAGACCCATCGGTCAGTACTTAATAAAAAGTAGTATTTAAAGTAAGATCATATAAGTGTGAAAATGAAATTTTATATTTTGTAGTACGATCTAAAATTTTATTGATTTCAAAGTACTTTATGCATATTTATCATACCGGTAATGTTTTGTATTATGAATTATTGCAACGTACGTCAAGACGAATATGTTTTCTGTTATAGATTTATGATGTCTGGTCCACACTGATAGTTGCTAACAGAGATGATGAAATAAAACAGCGAAGTTCAGAAAAATAATTGATGTCTTGGAATTTTATGGAGACGAAATGTTCGTTTACATTTAAGGAATAGAACTATCGGTGAATAATTTAGAATAAGCAGTTTTTATTTCATTTGTTTGGACCATTCTGACACCAATTTGTTTAAAATTCAACACAAAAATTTTTTGGAAAAGCACATTTATGCTCTTAACTCAAAATTCAAATCTTTGGAAGAACTGAAGAATCAGATTGAAAATACCTTCCCTGAAAACTTTTCCATCAAGAATCATAAAATTGAAGACTCGAGAAGACTCGAACATTTTTCTCCAATTCATGTTATGGAGATATCTTTTATGAAAGCATATGAAAAAGTAAAAAATTACTTATTATATTATTTTCTTCAGCAATCACAGCATGCAACAAAAAATTAATATAATGAGTAATTTGATAAAAAGATCATTAGAGTTAAGTAACAAAGAATTTCATACGAAGAACTTAGATAGGGTTAGAGATATTTTGAAGCAGAATAACTATCCCTTATACTTGATAAATAGAACAATAAGTAAACGCACTTCTAATGTTGGATATATAGTTGATGTTCCTTCCAACGCAGTTGTTACTTCGTACTTCAAGTTTCCGTACTTACCTGGCCTTTCTCATAAAGTAAATTTAGTGTTGAAGGAGTTAAATGTCAAGTGTGCTTTCTATAATTTACTCACCACAAAAAAATTTTTCACCTATTTAAAATATAAAACTCCTCATAGCTTAGAATCGGGATTAGTATATAAGATACCTTGCGCTAACTGTAACAAGTGTTATATTGGCCAAACTAAACAATATTTACGAGATAGAATTAAACAACATAAATATGATAGTAAGAGTGTTATAAATTTTAATAAAACAGCTTTAACTTTACATCAAATGACTACGGGCCATAAATTTGATTTTGATAATGTACAGATTCTTGATAGGGAAGAGGTTGGTTATAAAAGAAATATAAGCGAAATGATTAATATAAAAGTAAATAACACAGTTAATCATAGAGAAGATGTACAACACCTAAGCACGATTTATAACAATATAATTAGAAGATGAGTGCTGGCCACGTCAATAGTGTTAAGTCCATTTAATATTTTTATCGTAATCATATGTTTATGTCATTGTCGTGTTGGAAATAACTTAATGGATGTTGATGTTGATTATCTGCGGTGTAAAAGAATTTCGATTCCTTGAAGATTGTCTTAATGATTTTAATAAACGTACAATATTGTTTGTCGTAACTAGGTAATGTGTTATCATGTTATGTCATATTGTATGCCTTATATATTTATTTATATTTTTTAGCCTTGAAAAAGAAACGAACTGTTTCGAAACGTCGGCGTTGTTACAAATTAAACAATAGAATAAGATTGTGTCCAATATTCCCAATATTTTCTTATTTAGTAAAAAATTACGTATCATCAATCGTTTAATCTTCTGATTTTATAAATTGATTCATTACTTCCGAAACTCCACATTTATCCTCTCCAGAAGTTCCTAATCATTGAAAGCAATTTCTATTTCTCACTTGATAACACAAGATGAACATCTAGAAAACATCATTTACCGAGTCGATATCACAGCCAATTAGATATACACTCGTATCTCTTCGAACGTTCCCTAAACATTTAATTCGAAAATTATACATATCTGTGAGAACACGTCGAAGTTGAGAAATGAGATGAATTTCATTCTGATAACTTTTTTCCTAACATCTACACCTATAATTAATTCGTCACTATCATTATAAGTTTTCTAATATCCATAACGAGTTTCAATGAATATTAACATTTTTTCGGAGGGAATCGCATACGAAAATGTATAACTATACAAAACGCTCCACATTTACATGGAAGCTCAAACCTGTTCGGGCTCACAAACTTAATCCATAATATCTGGCTGAACTGGTATCAACGATATCTCTTGAATTTAGTTCTATTAATAGCTTGTGGTGCAAATAGCTCTAGCGGGCGATCCCTCGACAACCGTCAATTTGCATGCCTAAGCAGAAAAATTCGAAAATATCTCGGCGAAGGTGAAGTACCTCCAGCATCCCGTGGAAAACAATCAACACTTAGGTGAAGACCTGATATGTTAATGGCTCCTCGTACGAAGTAAGATATTGCTCAAAACAAGCGTAGGAAGCGTTGATAATTCATAAAGATTTCGAGAGATAGTTACGGAGTTATCTCGAATCATCATCAGCTGAATTCATTCAGGTATAGAGAACGTTATGATGGCATTCGAGGAATATATTGAAACACTTTGGATTATATTGGATACCTCAAATTACTTTGGTCGAATTCAATTAATTTATCTTGGAGTGTTTCAGTTTTTATTACGGTTTTTTTTTGTGGAGTATCTC
Source organism: Harmonia axyridis (assembly GCF_914767665.1). NCBI lineage: Eukaryota > Metazoa > Arthropoda > Insecta > Coleoptera > Coccinellidae > Harmonia > Harmonia axyridis. Next base: position 2,161,917 of record NC_059502.1, read on the forward strand.
AGAATAGTCGCGTTTAAAACTTTAATGGTACTTTCTTTCCTGAAACTATCCAAGGAATATCTCATTTTCGTTTGTAACGGGTTTTTTTTTTAGAGCTATAGAACTTTAAATTGCAATAAAACAACGATGGATTAATCGATTGACATTAATTTTATTTATCCGCAAGATAATCTTGCGGCATTACATTTTAAATGTGATTTCTGGCATATGAGCGCCACGGCTGGCTCGGATGTAGTCCAATTTGGACGTCCAATTTTCGATGACTTTTTCCAACATTTGTGGCCGTATATCGGCAATAACACGGCGAATTTTGTCTTCCAAATGGTCAAGGATTTGTGGCTTATCCGCATAGACCAATGACTTTACATAGCCCCACAGAGAAGATCTTGGAGGCCAATTCACAGGTCCAAAACGTGAAATTAGGCGGTCACCAAACGTGTCTTTCAATAAATCGATTGTGGCATGAGCTGTGTGACATGTTGCGCCGTCTTGTTGGAACCACAGCTCCTGGACATCATGGTTGTTCAATTCGGGAATGAATAGTTAGTAATCATACCGATCACCATTGACTGCAACGTTCTGGCCATCATCGTTTTTGAAGAAGTACGGACCAATGATTCCACCAGCCCATAAAGCGCACCAAACAGTCAGTTTTTCTGGATGTAATGGTGTTTCGACATACACTTGAGGATTAGCTTCACTCCAAATGCGGCAGTTTTGTTTGTTGACGTAGTCATTCAACCAGAAGTGCGCTTCCTCGCTAAACAAAATAAAATGGACGTAGTGCGCGATACGTATTCCGCACAGAACCATTATTTTCGAAATGAAATTGCACTATTTGCAAGCGTTGTTCAGGCGTGAGTCTATTCATGATGAATTGCCAAACTAAACTTAGAATAAATCACCTGACAGCTGTCAAATCGGTCGCCAAGTTATATACCTCGAAAAAAAACACCCTTTACATTCATATCGATATATATAGTAAAATAGTGGATTTGAAAATTTATCACAATCCGACAACTTGATCTAACCATGTTGGAAATATGTGAAAATTACGTATACTCCTTCTATCTATGTTTATTACTCCTGAGTCCTTAGTATTATCCTTCTCACATTTGGATTTCCTATTTATCTGGCTTATTCAACATGTAAAGCGCAATTATAGAATTTTTCTAGGCGTTTCTCACGATTAAAACAATATATATGAATACCAATCGATGAAATTAATAAAACTCAACCAGGATACACGTGAGCCACTTATGGATTAACTATTGTCATTCCGATTACACACGCTGGACAATAAAAGGATCTGACCTCTCTCTCCAACGTCAGTCTTTTGCAAAATTAATCAGAGCCCTTCCACATGGCATTCTGGCTGATTGCTTTTCAATGCTCCAGTTGCTGTTGCATTTTTAACCGCGATTTGGAGAGAGAGAAGGCTTTGTTTCCATTACTCACGATTACCACACACCGACAACATAAATCAAATTTAATTATTTAATGACTAATGTTTCCATTTTCTGTTTCACGTTGTACTTTATCGTTGAGAAGTGGTTGATTAGAGTTTAAGGTTTCGAAAGGGAAACTGGAATTTATCTGATTCAATGATGTCGGTGCGCTTATGTATGTGTGTGCACCCATTAAGAACAATGATCGTTGAAAATGGGAAATGGAGCTGCATTCTTGAGATATGGGTTGCTGTTATTCGAGTAATCGATGGGTTTCGCAACAGCTGGTTAATTGGAAGAGAATCAATAGCAGGATTTATATCGTATAAGTTTCATTATGTCAATACGGGATGTATATTATTCATTTATTTGTCTTTATTGAATATAGTATGAGTCAATGACACTCCTTGGGAAAATGGAGAGGAAATGAAATTGTACTTGTAATCTTTGAATTGAAATGCTATTTGTTCTTTGATTCAGGTCTTTACATTCTAATACAAGGTATCCAAAAATATGAGAAATTTGTTGAAAAATTTTTTAAATCATGAAAACACACTATTTGGGATTTATTTTTTAGAAAAATGTTGTTTAAATGTCTCCTCTCACGTTTACGACACTCATTCAATCTAGCACTGAAAAAAAAATATCACTCTGTAGGTTTGGAATCAAAATTGGCAAATCCAATGGTGTAAACTTCGATTTAAAATATCTATTTAAAATTTCAATTGAGAATCCTTTGATATTCAAGTAATATGAGGCAAAATTTAAAAAAACATCGAATTACCTCGAATATTAACCTACTGTCAAAAATTCTATGTATATGGAGTACAATTATCGAAAATTACAGCGAATATTTCCCCCCTGTCAAAAATGCTATGTAAATGAAATGCAATTATCGAAAATTACACCGATGATTGCATTGTAGGAAGCGAAACTGCACTGCGATAATTGTTCTGTTCATAGATGCATAGTTTCTATGCATCTTACACAGTTCGAATCTATGTCACTTTGACAAGTTAACAGTTTATTCGGGAAATATTCCCCCGAATTACACTCGTGCATCAAAATGACCGGATAATTTAGCATTCTAGCGTGTTTTCTTTGAAAAACTGCATTCGGTCATTTTCATTTTTGGAGAAAGAGCCCTCTACCTTCGGTGTCGAGCTCTTTCTCCAAAAAAGAAAATGAAGTCATGCAGTTTTTATAACAACACGCTGTCATGCGAAATTATCGGTAATTTTGATGCACTTGTGCAATTACTTACGATAACAAAGCGTATACACATTTATTCTCGAAATTCACCAAAGAATCTCTCATTTTCGTTTGTGTCACCAATTTCTGAAAACCCTGTAAACAAAATAACATCTTCAGTCAGAAAATCCTCAAATTGATTACATTTTTCTTGATAAAAAGATTCAAAAAAAAAAATCTATAAAACCCAGTATAATCAAGCAGACTTCAAACCATCGCGTAAACCTGACATATATCGTGATCACCTCCAAGAAAAACGGAAACACCCTCCTTGCCCCCCCTTCACCTCCATCTCTCACACGGTCAATAAACCCCCAATCAGGACAGATCGCCCCCATTGACTCCTGCAGGTACAAGGGCGAAAAAACACAAAAAGGCGACATCAGTCCGCCTCGATCCGCCATCCAGAATCGAAGAGGGTCACTTTATCATTTCAGGAAGTAAACAGTGCTCAATTAATTATCCCGGACTCTCCTTCCGGTCTACGGCCGGGAACGGACAGCCCCGGGGAAGAGGAATCCTCATTGTTGACAGGAAGAACGGGCTGAATGTCCATTTTTATTGTGCCAGATAGATTGCCGCATTGATCCGGATGAAGAGGCCCATCTAATCAAATATATCGCACAGGATAGGGATGTTTTCTCAAGGGCGTAGAAATAGGGGGGTACTGGGGGTAATTACCCCTCCCCCCAAGATTTACTAAATATAAAATTTGAGAAATCTCGCAAAGACGAAGAACGAAAATTTCCCAATAAAATGAACCAATATCTAATAATCATTTCACATTCCTTTGAAATCGACACGTCAGTAAAAAATAGGACCCCTTTACGATTTATGAGTTCATTATCGCTTTCAAGATGAGTACTTTTATTGCACTGCGAGCTCGTCTTTGTTCGAGGTTTTATTATTTTTGCTTTTTCGGCATCGCCCCTTGATTTGCCATTTGTGATTTTAGCATTCGTCATCGGTATACACTTTTTACACTCTTTTTTTTTCGGTTTTTTATATCATTCTCGTCACAAAATTTCAGTATGTATTTATCAATGAACTGAACTAAGTAATTCGCATCGTAAAATTGTTTGGTATGTGTAGAATTCATTGTGTTTCATTCAAATTGCAATTTATATGTGACGACATCGGTTTTAAATTGACTATATCTACAGGTTGTTTCTAAATTGGAGGTACAAATAAAAATGACAGATTTCTCGGATCATTTCAAGTAAAAAAGTCCCATAACATGAGTCCGCAAATGCTTCGTTTTCAAGATATTGGTGTTAAAGTTCAAGTTTATATCTCTTGAATTTAGTGAAATTAGGCGGTTACCAAACGTGTCTTTCAATAAATCGATTGTGGCACGAGCTGTGTGACATGTTGCGCCGTCTTGTTGGAACCACAGCTCCTGGACATCATGGTTGTTCAAATCAGGAATGAAAAAGTTAGTAATCATGGCTCTATACCGATCACCATTGACTGTAACGTTCTGGCCATTATCGTTTTTGAAGAAGTACGGACCAATGATTCCACCAGCCCATGAAGCGCACCAAACAGTCTGTTTTTCTGGATGTAACGGTGTTTCGACATACTCTTGAGGATTAGCTCCAAATCCAAATGTGGCTGTTTTGTTTGTTAACGTAGCCATTCAACCAGAAGTGCGCTTCATCGCTAAAATTGACGTAGTGCGCGATACGTATTCCGCACAGAACCATTATTTTCGAAATAAAATTGCACTATGTGCAAACGTTGTTCAGGCGTGAGTCTATTCATGATGAATCTGTAGCGAAGATTAATAAAGATTCGATAATCTGGTTAAGCATCACAAAAATGTAGGACTTACAAGAAACACCCCGTATTCGAAAAGAAGGCGTTTGCGGGTTGATGTTTATAGACCATTTTATTTTTGAAATTATCCAAAGGATCTCTCATTTTACTTCGTAACTCCAATTCAGGAACACCCAGTATAAGATAAGAAAAATCAAATAAGTAATAGAAAATTTTTTTTGAGGATATGGTTCAAATTTCGTTATCAAACCTATTTTTCTCACATTATAGATATGAGTAAACAATGTCGTAAAAAAAATGTTTTCGATTAGCTCCCAAGAAAAAAAAAGATCTACGTCCTTGGATGTTTTCGCCACGATCCCTCTCATCTCTATATCTCCCTGTTCGACGTATTAACGTTCTGTATACTCCGATGAATTCTGTGCGTCTGGGCTATTCACGATACGTTTAATTTTCCGTCATAAATTGCACCGCTATAAATCCAATTATTTTAGTCGATTTATTCGATTCTCGGGATTATTCGACCGATTCGGAAGGTTTTATCTTGTAGCGGGTAGATGGATAGATGTTTCAAGGTCTTCTTACGGTTCTAGATCAACTGCCAGATGACTAGGTTCAGTTTGTTCTAGCTTAAAAATGCTGTGAAACTCTAAATCTTCGAGCAGTTTTATATGATGCTCATTTAGTTACACTGAGGGTTTCGTTGAGAGAGGCTAACCTGAATGAATTGTTATCGAGACTTATGAAAGCCGATATTATTTTATTTCGAAAAAGGAACAAACCTAGGTTTTTTTTAGATTGAGATTTTTTTTTGAGTCAAGTTCGAAATGGGACTAATTGGAGACTCATAATCTAAAACTGCTTACCGATTCTTCAAAGTCCTCACCGTTTATTAAAATTTGAACTCGAAATTGGGAAAAAAACCGTAAAAATTGAAAATCTACACAGTAATCGTTATATATTCTAAAATATTGATCATAGCCCCTTCGAACATAAACGTTTTTTATAGATCGAACAGTGATCCAAAACATATTGAGGTTTCAAGTCCGTATCTCGCCTTAACGAGAATTGGCAGCCTCGAGTATATTATCAAAATTTTTTAAAAAAATTCAGTTTACAGCCTATAATTGCTGAAATAATAAACTAATCTCTGAACTGTAAGCATTCTCGTGATCTACGTTATCGAATGAATTGATATGTTGGAAACAATTCTACTGTTTGAGCACACATTTTTTTAACATGTTGATTACAACAAGAGATACTGTCTACGTTGCCTAGTGAAATCTTTTTTTTTGATAAGTATTATAATACAAAAAAAACACTATACACATTTCTCAACAGAAACATGTCATCTGTGACACTGGATTACATAAAACCCAAAAATTAACAATTCCAACTGAAACCAATAACTGAATATAGAATCTCATATAAACCAAACCAACAACTTGCCCACTATAAACCAATATAAAAAGGTGCAAGCCCAAGATTAATACCATCATCCTCCTCAGATGGCCGTATCCCCCCAAAAAAAAAACCCTTAATAAATCCTAATAACCCATTGGGACCCTCCCAAGCCTTCCAGACCATTGGATCGGGGCTCCTGTTTGTAGTTCGGCTCCAGAAATTTTCCCTACTGCAAACATCGCACCGCAAGCTTACCCAAGTACGGCATAACTCCGTTCAAATCAAACAGGCCCTGGATTAAAACATACTTCCATAAAACGGGATTAGGTGCCTTGATCCGATTACAGCTCCTTAGTTTTCGATCGAGGATACTTCGCGAGAGAAGTATGACGGAAATATTCTATGGATTGTGTATAGTTTCGCCCCCCTCTTAATTGAGGTTATCGGCTGACCGATGGACTGCCCTAAAGTAGGGGTAGATATTGTGGGGGAAGGGCTTTAGTGTTGGTGTTCATTGAAATCGAAAGGTTGAGGTCTAGAAGTTGTGATAACTCGAGGGGAGTTTTGGAAGTAATAGAGTACATATAGATCCATCCCTTTTCCATCTCTTTCCTGAAGAGAAACCCCTCAATTGGCCATCAAATACCTTCAGGACAAAGTACGCCATCCAAAGAAATGGTGCAGTAAATGGCTAAGTGAATCCAGAAAAGAGAGCTGCTCTTCTCTTGCCACGGAGATTGGTTAAGCCGTTCAAATGTACAGACGTGATATCTCCTCTTCTTCCTCCTTAAATTAAGACTAATGTCTTGTTATTTTCTGTTCATCCAACTATTGTCTGACTAGTCAACAGTGCAGGGATGCATAATAGATCTTTAGGTCAAGGTGCTTGCGAGATCGTATGATTTTCTGCGCCTCCTCTAATCTAATCTAATGTTCTGTTCATCCAACCTCCTGAGATGAAGACGTCCAACTGTAGTATCATCTTTTTGGTGAGAGCCTTGAATTTGTTTTTTCGTTTTTTGCCTACTTTGCACATCGACTATCCTCACTACATAATCTCCTAGTAATCTCAAGTAAAATACTTGGGATTCATCTTGGATAAGATACTCACATTCGACCAGCACCTGGAGACTACTGTTAAAATAGTACTTTCCAAATTGACAATTCATTGCACCTGCACATTGGCCAGAATAGGCTGATCTTCTACAAGACTAATGTCTGTCCCACTGTAATTTATGCTTCAATGTGTTGGGCTTTCCCGCCCTCTTCAAAAAAGATTAACAAGTTACAAATAATTCAGTTTAAACTTTCAAGGACCTCCTTCAACGTGGCCCATATAACTCTATCGTGAATCGTAGCTGCCTACCACTGTTGAAGAATTTTCTTCGTGAAATTGTTCTCGAATCTCTTGGGAAAGCAATAAAACATCTCAAGTAATAAGTCAGAGACTCGAATGTCTAAGACGAATCTTCCACTGGATACAAGCGTCTAAACCTTGTACCTCAAATCTAGTCTTTTGATGACTGTCAGTGAAAGGTGTACTGTATCATTCAATCTTCCTCAAAATGCCTGTTTAGCTCTCCAGATGTATCAGGCAATCCCAATTTCGGCCATGCAATACCTTCTAGAGGGAGGTTTTGTCAGTGGGTTTCTCTCACTATTCGATGTCTTCGTTCATAAAGATTCCCCTGTTTCAACAAAAAATGGCTCATTTCTGAAGCCGAAATCATTAGCTTGTTTTTGAGCGCTTGTTCACCGAACATATCGCTCTATCACTCGGTCACAACGACAACAATTTTAGAATTTTGAGCCGGGAGTGGTCTCAAACGCTAAGGTTTGATCCACTGCTGAACGAAAAGAGCTCAGAACATGAAATTCAGGGTATAACCTAGAATTCTGCGGTTAGGTTAGCAAAATATCTGAGAAACAACTGATATATCAGCGACAAAAGATCTGAATAAACATAGAATTAGAATTTCATGCCCCTTGCAATATTTCGTGCATTTAAGCAGATAACGAAAAAAAATGACTTACCTAACATTGATATTTTGAGTTCGTGCAAGGAGTGAGTTACCTTTTTCTGATCAGGTTTTGGCTAAGAAGAGTGAATCAGGTGAATTTACATAAAAGTCTACTCGCGAAATTTAGTGAGAAGTACTAGATGAACACAAATTTGCACGTGCAAGAGATCGAGTCTCTGCTTTAATTAAGTTCATATAAAGAGAATATCATAAGAAACGCTGAGCTGTTACACCTCCGGATATTTTCCCTAGAATAAATTAATAACTTTCCTTTGACGAAGCAACGATTTCAAGAATTCGATGTATACCCTCTCAGATAGATAGGGTGTTCGCAAAAACGATGGAAGTAATTAAATATTCTATGCAGCTGTGCAATTAGATCCTAGAAAACGCCAGATGTCCGGATAGAGCAAGAAATTCTCAAGTGTTCGAACTAAAGGTTATTCGCAAAGTTGGGAAACTGTGTTTCTATGTAATCTGTGGTCTCACACGCTAGTTCGACGAACTTGGCGCAGAGATCGTTTGTACAAGAGCTGAAGAAATCATTACCTTCAGCACTGGAGCTTTAATCAGAGCCTCGCCCATTTTTTATTGTGTCAAAGTTACGAGGTTACTTCAGAAAGTATCCTACTACAGATCATAAGACTTCAAGGATTTTTTTTTCATTTGGCAACATTGAATACCATTACCATGAGATCAACTGATCTTGTGGAGGAAATACCGAGTGTTCATCAAAAAAAGGTTTTTCATTTTGAATATACCGCCATCAGGTCAGCAGATGCTTTTGAATACTATGCTATTTTGATATTTGACAAGTAAATTACTACAAATGGTATAGGGAACATACAGTCACAAATATGCGAATTGGTCATGGAAAATTTCATGAAAAGGATATAGTAGCGGTCTTTAGGCTGATATCGTTTTCCATCATTAATGGCATACGTTCCACTTCACAACGAAATAAAAAGTCATTAATTTTTCTTAGGATATACCCGTTTTTTCATTCTGAACATTGAAAACCTTTTATTTTTTGGGGAAAAAAAAATTAGGACAACTAATTATGTAAAGGGTGTTTTTTTAGAGCTATAGAACTTCAAATTGCAATAAAACAACGATCGATTATTCGATTGATATGAATTTTATTTATCAGCAAGATAATCTTGTGGCATTACATTTTAAATATGATTTCTGACATATGACCGCCACGGCTGGCTCGGATGTAGTCCAATCTGGACGTCCAATTTTCGATGATTTCTTCCAACATTTGTGGCCGTATATCGGCAATAACACGGCGAATGTTGTCTTCCCAATGGTCAAGGGTTTGTGGCTTATCCGCATAGACCAATGACTTTTCATAGCCCCACAGAAAGTAGTCTAGCGGTGTTAAATCACAAGATGTTGGAGGCCAATTCACAGGTCCAAAACGTGAGATTAGACGGTCACCAAACGTGTCTTTCAATAAATCGATTGTGGCACGATCTGTGTGACATGTTGCGCCGTCTTGTTGGAACCACAGCTCCTGGACATCATGGTTGTTCAATTCAGGAATGAAAAAATTAGTAATCATGGCTCTATACCGATCACCATTGACTGTAACGTTCTGGCCATCATCGTTTTTGAAGATGTACGGACCAATGATTCCACCAGCCCATAAAGAGCACCAAACAGTCAGTTTTTCTGGATGTAACGGTGTTTCGACATAAACTCGAGGATTAGCTTCACTACAAATGCGGCAGTTTTGTTTGTTGACGTAGTCATTCAACCAGAATTGCGCTTCATCGTTAAACAAAATAAAATGGACGTAGTGCGCAATACGTATTCCGCACAGAACCATTATTTTCGAAATAAAATTGTACTATTTGCAAGCGTTGTGAAGGCGTGAGTCTATTCATGATGAATTGCCAAACCCAACTAAGAATAAATCACATGACAGCTGTTAAATCGGTCTTCATCTTGAAAAGTAATGCCAACTTAAAGTTATATAGCTCGAAAAAAACACCCTATATTTAGCAGATTTCAATAAAAAAATTCAGTAGTCAACATATTTTACACATTTTTGCACGATCCTATTATTATTAATGAGAGCTAAATGTACAGAAAATCATTATTATTATTAATGATCCTTCTCTACAATAACTTAATTAGCAGTAAGCTATAAATCAACATAAACCAGAACACGTTCTGATTCGAGGCAACTTCTAGCTGTCCAATTGAATATGCAATACGAAGTTTGTTTCCATTAAATTTGAACTGTTCTTTTCTAAAGTTATATTTGCTAATTAGAAACTCATTAGTTATATCAGGAATGGGATTATCGGAAAATTTTCGTATATTGAAAAAGTAATTGATAAAATCGAAAATAAATTAACATACTCAACATGACACTATCAATCACTTTCATTAACATAGTAGCCCGTTGGATATAACTTTTGACAACTTTTTTGAACATTTTTTCAACTTTACGTTCATTGTCCTGAAACAAAAAATCTCGAATATCTACGTAATTGAAACTTGAAAGATTTATGAAGCCTTAATTTGAAATATTTGTACTTTTTGTACATACCTCGTAGAATGCAGTTTATATGTTCGAATAATTTGATGTGTATCTGTCGGTGCATTCTTCAGATGAGAGGGGATTCTACAATATGAAAGATTAGATATAATTATGAAAATGTTCGCAAAATGCCGCAACAAATCTGGTATTACAATCTCAAATGGGATCATCTTTAGTGATGCATCAACACTTTGGTTTGTGATTGAAGATACTTATTGGAGAATTTATTGTTTCTTGACTATCCTTTGATCTCTACACATTTCTTGCATTGTATCGATGGTACTTATTATAATGAATCAACTTTTGAGAGGTGATTAAATACGTGAAAATGAAAAATTATTATTACCCTGAGAATGCACCTGTTTTAGGCATTTTTCAAGTTGTATATAACGGGTGTTTTTTTCGTGGTATATAACTTTAAGTTGACATTACTGTTCAAGATGGCGACCGATTTAACAGCTGTCAAGTGATTTATTCTCAGTTTGGTTTGGCAATTCATCATGAATAGACTCATGCCTGAACAACGCTTACAAATAGTGCGGAATACGTATCGCGCACTACGTCAATTTTATTTTGTTTAGCTATGAAGCGCACTTCTGGTTGAATGGCTACGTCAACAAACAAAACTGCCGCATTTGGAGTGAAGCTATTCCTCAAGTGTATGTTGAAACACCGTTACATCCACAAAAACTGACTGTTTGGTGCGCTTTATGGGCTGGTGGAATCATTGGTCCGTACTTCTTCAAAAACGATGATGGCCAGAACGTTACAGCCAATGGTGATCGGTATAGAGCCATGATCCCTAACTTTTTCATTTCTGATTTGAACAACTATGATGTCCAGGAGCTGTGGTTCCAACAAGACGGCGCAAAATGCACACAGCTCGTGCCACAATCGATTTATTGAAAGACACGTTTGGTGACCGCCTAATTTCACGTTTTGGACCTGTGAATTGGTCTCCAAGATCTTGTGATTTAACACCTCTAGACTACTTTCTGTGGGGCTAAGTAAAGTCATTGGTCTATGCGGATAAGCCACAAACCCTTGACCATATGGAAGACAACATTCGCCGTGTTATTGCCGATATACGGCCACAAATGTTGGAAAAAGTTATCGAAAATTGGACGTCCAGATTACATCCGAGCCAGCCGTGGCGGTCATATGCCAGAAATCATATTTAAAATGTAATGCCACAAGATTATCTTGCGGATAAATAAAATTCATGTCAATCGAATAATCCTTCGTTGTTGAATTGCAATTTAAAGTTCTATAGCTCTAAAAAAACACCCTTTATTTTGAATGAATGAATAACTCGACCTGTAAACGATGCTAACCTCTGGTAATCCCAAATGAACATCTTCCCCTCATTCTAGCGTTCCATCGAACCCACCATAACGGTATCGCTAGAGTTTCCTCAAGAAAAAAGGGTTGAATCTATCCCGCAGTAAGAGCAAGACTCCCAGAACCATAATCATTAATATCCCATTACGAGAGAATTGAATCTCAGTACGGTAATCCTCTCCTTTCTGCATCGGAAGGAAGTGGATTCGTATGTGGGAACGCGAATGCAAACTGCACCATTACCTCACGTCTGAACGGTTGTTCTAGCCAAGAATTAAAAATACAAATGAGTCTCTAACCACTGTTTCTCAGGGCATGGCAATTCCCAAGGAAACAATGCGTAATTTTTATTATGGAAAAAACGAGATATAATTAATTTTTCTACGCTTTAATTAGATAATCGTGATTGGGTTCCATGTGTTCGAGATAAGGGAGCCAGGTAGCAGGTAGATTCTGAGTTTGTTTATGGGGACGGCTTTGAGAATCTCACGGTGAGTGGAATGTTGAGGTAGCAGGTTTAAAGGGATTTCAAGAATTCAGGTACATTAAAAACCAATTTCCTCGTTAGGAGGAGCTTTTGTAGGCTTATGTAGCATTTCCGGATGCAATTGATTGGAGAAAGAATGTCTGGATCTTCAACGGAAATTAGCATATTTAGGGTAGGTTTGGTTTGGTCAGTTCGAGTAAGGAAAACATTGACATTGAGTCATAGTAAAGGGTGTTTTTTTTAGAGCTATAGAACTTTAAATTGCAATAAAACAACGATGGATTATTCGATTGACATGAATTTCATTTATCCGTAAGATAATCTTGTGGCATTAAATTTTAAATATGATTTCTGGCATATGACCGCCACGGCTGGCTCGGATGTAGTCCAATCTGGACGTCCAATTTTCGATGACTTTTTCCAACATTTGTGGCCGTATATCGGCAATAACACGGCGAATGTTGTCTTCCAAATGGTCAAGGGTTTGTGGTTTATCCGCATAGACCAATGACAGCCTCACAGAAAGTAGTCTAGCGGTGTTCAATCACAAGATCTTGGAGGCCAATTCACAGGTCCAAAACGTGAAATTAGGCGGTCACCAAACGTGTCTTTCAATAAATCGATTGTGGCACGAGCTGTGTGACATGTTGCACCGTCTTGTTGGAACCACAGCTCCTGGACATTATGGTTGTTCAATTCAGGAATGAAAAAGTTAATGGGGGACGCCTCACTTCTAATGTACAGGGAATACCCTGAAGAGGCGACTATGTATCGCAAAAACTGTTATTCATAAAATAAAAAAATGTGCAAATAGAATAACTGTCATTTAATTTCGATTCCAATTAGTTTTCATTTAGTAGACATCGTGTGAATCGAATATTCTAAACAACTGAACTTCCTGTCTCCCATTTTATTCGAATTTAGCCATGCGATTCTGCATGTAGGCCACTTGGTGAATGTATTTGAATCACTTCAGTGTTTCAGGAAATAAATTAATTTCAGAGCATACTTCCGCTACCTAGTATTCATGCAACTTCAATAGAGCGCTCAAGTTTCAAAATTGCAGAGTGAAACAATTCGGGAGTTCGAAATTAAAAATTTGGTATAATGAATTGCAATCAATTGTGAAACATATGCAGACGATGAAAATTTATATCGGAGCTATTTCGTTGGGTTATTCTCTAACTTTTGCATGGGTTATTGGGGTATTGTTCAATTGAATTGAAATACAAAGTTTCATAAGCCTTAGGAAAAACACTATGAATTATAGAATCGCAAGAAGCAATATCAACCAGAACGTAAAACTCTATTTGAATGGAAAATATTTATACAGAATGTTCCGAAACTATGGTACAAAATTGAAATGGAAGATTCGTCTTGAAAAATAAATAAGACTTTCCTCATATTCCTTTTCTCAAATATCGTTCGTTGCAGAGATACAGGGTGTTGAATATGAAAAATTAAAAGTCATTTTTATTTGTAACTTATCCCACACAGTATCCCACAGTATCCCAAATTTATCAATTGAATTTTTGAGTTCAATGGGTGCTTTATTCCAACGAAAAAACCACATTTTCAGTTGCCATCAGTGGCGTACAAGAAGGGAATCATGATCCTTTTTCTCCCTTATTTTGTATAATCAAGACGTTGACATTTTTTACGAAACTTGGCAAAAAAATTGAAATTGTTGAATATCATTCAAAGGAATTTCTAATTTGTCTTAAACGTAATCAATCCTCTATAATACGGTGTCATCAAACATGGTCCAGAAAAGGTCCAAAACGTCGTAGACAAAGAAGTGGACTCTCAAGACAACCAAAAAAGGCCAAAGACCACCATAATCGCAGTAATTGAAGCTCCTGAGTAACAAGAATGAAATCATAGGATTAACTTTTGAAGAGCTGTTGCGCAATCGTGAATTATTGACCACTAATTCTATCTATAAGGAATTACCTAAAAAAATAAAAAAGACCTTTTCACCTAACACAAATCCCCCCATGAATTTGAATATTTGAAGCACAACCTGTACAATTCGAATCATTAATCATAATTACGACCTATCTCTCCACAATAAACGAGGAAAGAAGGTCAACAGCATAAATAAAAATGAGAGAGAACTCCGCATTCTAAACTACCACACTTATTCCGAGACCTTTATGTAAATGCACTAATAACACGTTGTTGAAGAGGCGAACTGTTACAATAAGAAATGAAAATAACCGTTCAGGTCACTTCTTTCCTTCCCCTAACAACCGATCATCTCGGTTCAGCCGGATATTGGATGATTCTCCTCTTCTTCTTGTTGTTGGATCGAAGGAGGAAGTTCAATCACTGCCAATTCCTGTTGCGAATGATATTAAGTGGCTATGAAATCCTCTAGCATCTGAATATCGAGGATTGCGACATTGGCAGGAGTTGGAACTGGTCTAGAGGAGCGTCGATCTCGTCCAAGCGGAGTTTTTTTTGTTGGTTTTTCTCGCTTGAGGTCTGTTCGGTGTTATTACGGTTCTAGATCGCTTCAGAACTACTAGGGACTTGTTCTGCTACCGGCATGTTGGACTGCGGGCTTCTGACGTAGCTATAGAAAATGGAACTGGAAGTTAGAAATGCTAGATGTCGAGCAGAATTGGTCAAACTTGATATTTCACACAAGACGTCTAACCAATGATAAAATCCTATGTAATCAATTTTTCCTCGAAACTAATCCACAACAATGATAGTTCAACGTAAAGGGTGTTTTTTTTAGAGCTATAGAACTTCAAATTCATTTCACTCCGGAGTCCAATCGACAGTCAGCTGAGTGGACTGCACAAGATGAACGGAATCCAAAGCGAGGAAAAACACAACAGACAGCTGGCAAGGATATGGCATCAGCATTCTGGGATGCGCAAGATATAATATTATTTGATTACCTCCAAAAGGGCCAGACCATCAACAGCGTTTATTATATAGTGTTATTGGCTCGTTTAAAGAATGAAATCCTTAAAAAACGGCCCTATTTGAAGAAAAAAAAAGGTGCTGTTTCATCAAGACAATGCGCCTTGTCACAAATAAATGAAAACAATGGCAAAATTGCATGAATTGGGCTTCGAATTGCTTCTGAATCCACCGTATTCGCCAGATCTGGCCCCAGTGACTTTTTCCTGTTCTCAGACCTCATAAGAATGCTCACTGAAAGGAAATTTGGCGCCAATGAAGGAGTAATCGCCGAAACTGAGGCCTATTTTGAAGCGAAAGACAAATCGTACTACAAAAATGGTCCCTAGCATCTTTTCCTGTTAGCAGACCTCAAGAGAATTCTCGCTGGAGAGGAATTCAGCAACAATGAAGGGGTAATTGTTGTAACTGATGTCATTTTTGAGGCTAAGAACAAATCATATTGTAAAAATAGTATAGAAAAATTGTAAGATCGCTATAATAATTGTAAGATCCTCAAAGGCATCTACATTGAAATCTTATAAATTTGGTTTTATGTTAGCCTTCACCTCTCAGCTCAACTGTTCGTTCTATTATAATAATCAACCTTCAATAAATTAAGATTAAATACCCGTAGACTGAATCACAGATTATAAGAAGAGCTCCTCAGGGAACAGTTGACTCTTCCTCTTACAAGCACAAAGGATCCTTCTTTCACATCCAAAATTAGAGAGAACCAACCCGCCGAGCGCGTCACAAAGGAGGCATCCGAGTAGGCATCCCTAAAATGAAAGCGACGTGGAAGGAATCTGCGGAATAATACCCCTGAACCAACCTGCAGCGCCCCCTGAATTTTCAGCCATAGTTAATCAGCTCTGATTCCAATTCATCTCGATCATTGCTCGGTTAATTAAAGGATGCTAAAGACTCGGAATGACTCATTCGTCCTTATTATTCGAAACGCCAACGGTAAAGTATGGCATCCTGCGAGGAATACGGACGAATTGTGCAGACGTCATAAAGTTTATGGTGAATATGGCAATCCGGCAAGTTGATGGCAGAATATACGTCAGATGCTTATGATGATGATATGCAAATTGAGACAGTGCAGCAGGATGTACAAGATGGGCGGTTTCTATGTTTTATTATGCAAGATAGATGAACCTTACAGTTACGACAATCCTAGATAAGGTTTCGAGGACTGTCGAAATTGGGCTGGGTCTTCAAATTCCCCACTCGAGTTATTTGAGTTTATTGCGGTTTTGGTTTATTGTTTTTGATGATTCGTCTTGGAGTTTCTACAGCTCTTGTTTCGAGTGATGTTAAAATTGTATTTGTAATAATGTCTTTATTCAGAAGAATGGAAGTGATATTCGTGATGGAGGATATATCTTTTTTCTTGTTTTTTTTTCTTAGTTTAATGCACTTTGTTTTTCCTTTTTTATGGGGTGGTCCCCATGTGATATTTCGAATAAGGTAAGTTTCTCCCGCTAAACTTATCCAGTAGCGTAGTATAGGGGTAGGATGATCCTTTTCTTATTGATAATCTAAATAGGGATTCACGGCTTGGCTTGATTTACAGGCTACTTGGCTTGAGCTTAACTTGATTTTAAGTTAAGCTCAAGTCAAGTAGTAGTTTTTCAATCTCAAGTCAAGTATTTACTTATCAAGTACTTGATTCAAAACCAAAAGGTCGCAAAGCGATAGCTTCAGGCGTTCTGGAGTTATGGCCGAAAAAAGATATTCTTCAACTAATGCACTGAAAAACTGAATTGTGTCTTCTTTCGGCCATAACTCCAGAACGCCTGAAGCTATCGCTTTGCGCCTTTTTGGTTTTTTCATGCAAATTTGATGGAATTTCTGTTTCTGTTAAGAAAATTCTATCATTACATTTGAAATTTCGGAGTGAAATGAACAAGACAATGAACTTCTGACTTAGCGCCCCCTATCGAAAGCAGCAAAAACAAATTTATCATGACTATATTTTGTCCTACATCAACAAGATATTATCTTTCAAACGAGATCTAATTTGCTCAAAAATGTTGAGCCAAACTGAAATTACAGGAATTTCAATCAGTCAGTTTTCTCCTTTTCATATAACCTTATTTCATGTCGTAAAATCGAAAGTGACAATTCAAAAAGATAGATAATTTTCCAAGGATTACAGTGATGATATTTTTTCTTCAACTTCATATGAAACTTTTTCGGGTAAAATTCATTTTTCTACTCGACTGTAGCTATTACGCTCCCTAGAAGTAGAGGTATGAATTTCAAAACAATTTCCAGTGTGTTTTCTTATACCTTTTAGTGGTAAAATTTTTTACCGCAAGTCTCTACGATGAGTGGATCCTGAGATATAGCCGCTTAATTCGCTTATTTGCCCACTCTGTACAAAAGAACCGAAAATATCAACTTTTTTGGAATAGAAACATAAATTGAAAAATATAAATCATAACAAAATGAAAAATAATAAATTTTCTTAATATTGATAAACCTCCAGGCTTGTTTGATTTAATGGTTTTTCATCCAGGATCTAAGACACATGAGGCATCTTTTAGATTTGTCGCCCAACCTATTGCGGGTTTTTGTAACTCTAAGAGCAGCCCTGGAAAATTATCTTTCAACAGGAGCTGAAGATGTTGACGTTGATAAAAATCCTTGGCCATTTTGGCCAAGTTTGGAAAGATATTTCTGAAACTACCAAAATCTACGAATAGATTTCATAGAAATGTGAGAAAACTACTAATAAAGTTACACTGGCGAATGCTTCAGTCTCTCGGGACTCAAGTATGTAATTTTTCACGAGCTTAATTTTCAAGTCAAGTAGTTGGTTAAAATGTCAAGCTACTTGGCTTGTTGAATCCCTAAATCTAAACCACCTTTTTTTTTGGAAAAAGTTGTTTCATTTCTGAAATTAACAGAGCTTCATTAAAAAAAGATCCCTTGAATAATTTTCATAGAATGTACCATTTTCGAGATAATCGAGTACAAAGCAAATACTATCCACAAAAATCTACAGAAATAAATTTTTCAAATTTTCCCATTAGTGAAAAATGAAAGTACAAAAATTAGGGTAGTGTATAACGTTTTCAGATGGCATTTAATTGATCATTGAACACTCCATATAGAACGATTTAAACTACAAATTTCGAACCATTGAAAAATTTACAGCTCTTGGAATAATTTCAATCTAATCACCAAATCAAATTTTCCTAGAATAAGCGAATGTTTTACCTGGTAAAAATACCTACAACCGCTCACCTCAAACAACTAGAAAAGGTGTATCTTCACCATCTACCTAGAATTTCATTACAGTCATCACGAACAACTCCGAACGTTAGAAATACCCCCTTGAAACAGAAAAGGAGGGTTATTATAAATCAATTACGGTTCAAGATGTCGGCTAAAATAAAGCTCGGACCCTACGCCAATGAAGCACAAAAAGCTGTTCTTCGATCAGGCTACACCTGTTCTTTTCCCGACGACGAGTTTTTTGTTTTCATCCTGAGAAAGTTCATTCAATCTCAGTTTTACAAGGATGGAGACGCTTGTGGGATCTTCCGTTCTTGTCTTACATTAAATTGGTGTACGGAGTGTGGATTTGAGTATGTCTGTGATTGGATCGTCTAGGCAGGATGTAGTAATAGCGATAGGAGAGAAGGGTGGAATCCAATTGACGCTCCTTGTCTTGTATCTCGTTGCTTGGGTGATGTACGGGATCCTTCCTGAAGTGATTTAACATGAATTTCCACTTGACGTAAATCTGATGTTTCAAGAGTGGATTCAACAACAAAAATTTAATTTCTCATATTTTCCCAAGAATGTTAACTCCCTAGATAATTCCTTGAGGAAGCGTAATATATCGGTTCTCTAAAGGGTGTTTTTTTTAGAGCTATAGAACTTTAAATTGCAATAAAACAACGATGGATTATTCGATTGACATGAATTTCATTTATCCGCAAGATAATCTTGTGGCATTACATTTTAAATATGATTTCTCTAATTCTGTGGTTATTCCGTTCATTCTTCCACATCTTGTAGAACAAAATCGTGCGAGAATATATCAGAAACGCACAGTTTTCATGGTTATATTTTATTATTCTATGTTGGCACTCCGAACTTTCCGCTACGGCTTTATCTGTCAATTCATCAAATTGCCTTAAAGTTCTGCCAACCAACATTTTTCAATGCAAAAATCACTAAATTATATTTATGGAAATATTTCATTAATTTCAATGAAAATGCAATGAATTAGAGAAAATAATGTATAATACTCGTACAGAAGGCTCATTCTACCACTCGTTCATTCCAAAACTCGCCACTTCGTGGCTCGTTTTTGAATTTTGAACTCGTGGAAGAATATCAATGCCTTCTGCACTTGTATTATAAATAACTATTCTCTAATTCTGTGGTTATTCCGTTCATTCTTCCACATCTTGTAGAACAAAATCGTGCGAGAATATATCAGAAACGCACAGTTTTCATGGTTATATTTTATTATTCTATGTTGGTTCTCTGAACTTTCCGCCACGGCTTTATCTGTCATTTCATCAATTTGCCTTAAAGAAATCAGTTCTGCCAACCAACTTTTTCAACACAAAAATCACTAAATTATATTTATGGAAATATTTCATTAATTTCAATGAAAATGCAATGAATTAGAGAAAATAATGTATAATACTCGTACAGAAGGCTCATTCTTCCACTGGTTCATTCCAAAACTCGCCACTTCGTGGCTCGTTTTTGAATTTTGAACTCGTGGAAGAATATCAATGCCTTCTGCACTTGTATTATAAATAACTATTCTGGCATATGACCGCCACGGCTGGCTCGGATGTAGTCCAATCTGGACGTCCAATTTTCGATGAATTTTTTCAATATTTGTGGCCGTATATCGGCAATAACACGGCGAATGTTGTCTTCCAAATGGTCGAGGGTTTGTGGCTTATCCGCATAGACCAATGACTTTACATAGCCCCACAGAAAGTAGTCTATCGGTGTTAAATCACAAGATCCTGGAGGCCAATTTACAGGTCCAAAACGTGAAATTTTGCGGTCACCAAACGTGTCTTTCAATAAATCGATTGTGGCACGAGCTGTGTGACATGTTGCACCGTCTTGTTGGAACCACAGCTCCTGGACATCATTGTTGTTCAATTCAGGAATGAAAAAGTTAGTAATCATGGCTCTATACCGATCACCATTGACTGTAACGTTCTGGCCATCATCGTTTTTAAGAAGTACGGAACAATGATTCCACCAGCCCATAAAGCTCACCAAACAGTCAGTTTTTCTGGATGTAACGGTGTTTCGACATACACTTGAGGATTAGCTTCACTCCAAATTGCGGCAGTTTTGTTTGTTGACGTAGCCATTCAACCAGAAGTGCGCTTCATCGCTAAACAAAATAAAATGGACGTAGTGCGCGATACGTATTCCGTACAGAACCATTATTTTCGAAATGAAATTGCACTATTTGCAAGCGTTATTGAGGCGCTATTTTTTATTCACCCATCGTGGATTTTGAAACAGACAGTTCACAAAATATCAATAAGAAGGGATATAAAGCAATTCTGATTGTCATCGAAATTTCCCAAAAGCTTCAATTTTCTCACCAGTTTCACTATTGCTGGCCGAGAAAGTGCTTTATAACGAACTAAAAGTGCTTCAGTTTTGAGAAGAGTGACCATTTTGTATTGAACTTTAACAATTTCATCGTCCTGTTAAGCGTATATCTTACCATATTTTGTAACGGCATAGTTTTAACCTGTCAATTGTCAAAAGATGACAGATTAGAAAAGTGACTGCTGCCCAGATAGCAGGCTATTCAAAATAAAACCTCTTATTGAAAAAAACTTTATTTGTTAATATCTTATCCCTGTTTGATTTATTCATGAAATTTTGAAATCTGATGCCTCTTATGTTGCAACCGCATGAGAGTCTCCCGTACACATCCTTTTCATTAAATGTACATGCCCCATATAAAAATGAAAAACCCGTTCTGAGGCAACTCCATACATAGAAGATTGGCTTTTAATTTTACCTTTCTTGGTGTCTTCAAATAACAGTCGTCGTCAGCTCTGCTATTGATACATTTCTGACTTCAAATCTATATAATGACTGAATGAGATAGGCTGCCCTCAGCCAGGTTAATTATTCAATTATGTAGTTTTCTAAAAGGGTAGTAATTTAATATTTTTTTTTTGTTTTATGCACAATAGCAAAGACTGGGTAGTTTACCTGTATAATTGATGGTCTCTAATGATATTTTTTCGTTTACAACTCTCTGGTAGGTAGATAAAAAAGAGAAATCACAAGAAAAGATTTAATATAGAAACTGATCCTTTGATTTCAACGTAATGGGTGGAAAAACCAAAGATTTACCGAAAAAACTGCAAATATTGTTGGAGATTTTTGAGCGCTTGTCCGTGAAAAAAATATTTTATGAAGATTTATCAGCGGTCGTTCCCTGAACAGATTTTCTAAATTTTAACTGGAAATGCTTTAAAACGATAATGTTCGACTGACTGGTGATGAATTAGTGTCAAGATCTTTAATATTTTCAGAGTAATAAACATAGAAAGAGGGGGCATATGTCATTTTCAGTAAGTAAATTTTGTTCCCAACATGAACTATCAAATTTGACATGAAGCGTGCGGAAATGAAAACATATCAGTGATACGATCTCTCACTCAATTCGCGAGTTTCTCCACAAAGAACGCACTTCTTATGTCCCATAGTGAATTAACGTTTTACTTTAACTCAAAATATATTGAAATAAATACCTAAATATATCAGAAAGTCACAAAAAAAACTTCAAGCTCGCCGAACGACATGAAACAACCGATGACACTAGGAGAGCAAAAGTTGCCAAACCTTGAATTTCAGCAGGTAGATACAGAATATGAAAATTATTCTGCTTATTATAAATTCGACAATTAGTAAAATTTCGGATTCCGAATATTCAAATTTGCATATTCAATCGGGCATCACTCAAATGAATATTCAATATAATATATATCTATAATAATATAGTAGGTAAAATTGTGGATTTGAAAATATATCACAATCCGACAACGTAATCTAACCATGTTGGGACATGTAAAAATTGCCTATAATCCCTCTATCTATTTTTACTTCTCTATGATAATATCCGTCTGGTCGGCCGTAAATATGACAACTGCATAAAGGAAAAACCAAGAGACTTGAAATTTTCGGGTTAGGTTTGTAATTGATGTCTTAATGGATGTAATGGTGATTCCTTAATGGCATGAAGATTGTCTTTGCTCCATATACATCCATTTTGCCTATTGACGAAGCCAATTAACTAAAAATGAGCGTCATCACTAAACACAATTCTTCGGTAAAAATGTTCATCTTCGGCAAGTTTAAAATTGTCCCAATTAGCGAAAACGCGACATAAACGATAATCATTCTCCACTCAGGACAAAGAACAACAAGTTGAGAACGGCGACGTATTGTCATTTCACGCTGCAGCAGCAATATTCTTTTCGGTGCGTACATTCCTTGGTCTTTTTGATGGTTTTGAATCAAGAACAGTAAAATTAGGGCGAAAACGATCAATAACTGCACGAATTGCTTCCTCCCTAGGCCGATTATTTTACTCATCAAATGGATGAAGTGCTCTATATTCTTCGCAATCAGATTCATTATTTTCGAAGTGAATTTCTCCAATTTGGAAGCTTGGTTCTGTCGTTAAACGATTAATGATGAATCGCCAAAGCCTACTGAACAGAAATGTCAACAAAGTTTGAAATTTTTTAGGATCTCGTCAAAAGAACATTCCTCATACATTTCCGATCTAAGGGTGGGACTACACTCCATCGCCAACCTCATCAAACTCAACTCGCACAAACCCTAACCCAATCCAAAAATTTATCAGTATCTAATCCCCACTTCCATCTATATAGCCCCGATAACCGTTATGACGTATCAATGTCAAGACGAAATATCCAATTTCTATTCTATTATCTGTCAAAATAGCCTCTGGACTCTCGCTCGCGTCCCCTCTAACCATCCGACTGTGAAAATTACTGGGGCACAAGACGGATGGCACCCGGATTCGACGCTTCCACCACCACCCCCTTGGAGCCCTCTATACGCCATTTTCAACTTTCCGAAACTCGTTTGTTATAAATTCAAATCAGCTATTTCTCAGCCAGGCCCTCTTCATAATCCTTTGCTCGACCTTAGGAGAAGCTGCACAGCAAATAATTCGGTATTTTGTTTCGGGGGGTTGTACGAACAGGACTTTGAGCAAGATGGGAGGTGGTGTAAGCGTAAGGGGTGAGATGTAAGTAGCAATTTTCGAACTTCGGCGCCCCTTCGATGCGGGAAGGCGATTTTGGGGTTTTCGGTGAGTGCAGAGGGGAAGTTTGTTTTGTTAAATGGCGATCGAAGTGGTTCAGAACTGGGTTTTGAGGGGGTATGAAGGAATTTATTGGTGGGTGGTTGATTATTTCTCGATTTGGGTTTTCGGCATATTAATCGAACAATAAAAAACGCTGAAATGTTCTTTATTATTTATAAAATAAAAGACGATAGAAACATGAAATGTTTTTTTTTAAATATTATTATTTTCAATGAATGAAGTCAGAAGTGTTGCATGTTTTTTCAAGTACAGGGTTCCCCCTAGTTTTGAATGTAAAATCGTAAAAATTTTCCAGATGTTGGATGTGTAAATATCGGGCAAATAATTCGAAAGCGAAGATAATGTTGTGCAACGATTTTGTACGCTTCAATTCATGTTACGTTACTGGAATTTTCAAAGACGCTATAATTTGTATTCATCGTATGCGATTGGTCAGAATGCGGATGCGCGTATCTTGAGAAAGATACTATTCCGAAAAAATGGGTTCAGGATTCTCGGAGATTCTTTTTATAGTTTTTATAACGGGAGTTTTTTTTCGAGGTATATAACTTTAAGTTGGCATTACTTTTCAAGATGGCGACCGATTTAACAGCTGTAAAGTGATTTATTCTCAGTTTGGTTTGGCAATCCATCTTGAATAGACTCATGCCTGAACAACGCTTACAAATAGTGCAATTTTATTTCGAAAATAATGGTTCTGTACGGAATACGTATCGCTCACTACGTCCATTTTATTTTGTTCAGCGATGAAGCGCACTTCTGATTGAATGGCTACGTCAACAAACAAAACTGCCACATTTGGAGTGAAGCTAATCCTCAAGTGTATGTCGAAACACCGTTACATCAAGAAAAACTGACTGTTTGGTGCGCTTTATGAGCTGGTGGAATCATTGGTCCGTACTTCTTCAAAAACGATGATGGCCAGAACGTTACAGTCAATGGTGATCGGTATAGAGTCATGATTACTAACTTTTTCATTCCTGAATTGAACAACCATGATGTCCAGGAGCTGAGGTTCCAACAAGACGGCGCAACATGTCACACAGCTCGTGCCACAATCGATTTATTGAAAGACACGTTTGGTGACCGCCTAATTTCACGTTTTGGACCTGTGAATTGGCCTCCAAGATCTTGCGATTTAACACCCCTAAACTACTTTCTGTGGGGCTATGTAGAGTCATTGGTCTATACGGATAAGCCACAAACCCTTGACCATTTGGAGACAACATTCGCCATGTTATTGCCGATATATGGCTACAAATGTTGGAAAAAGTCATCGAAAATTGGACGTCCAGATTAGACTATATCCGAGGCAGCCGTGGCGGTCATATGTCAGAAATCATATTTAAAATGTAATGCCACAAGATTATCTTTCGGATAAATAAAATTCATGTCAATCGAATAATCCATCGTTGTTTTATTGCAATTTAAAGTTCTATTGCTCTAAAAAAACACCCTTTACTTCCGTCCTCTAATATACCTGTAATGGTGTGTATGTTAAATGAAATTACATTAATAACTAAATAGCGTACTTCTGTGGTCTCTCCATCGTCATATACAGTCCGGTTCCTCACAGACCCAAACCCAACGGACTCCATCAAAGACCCCCTCCAACTAACTCCTTCTCCCCCTAGGGAGACTGGCTAAATTGTTAATTACTTGAGTCGGCCACTAGCGCCCTCTGGTGCCGGTCCCTCCAGTAATTCCGTTGCACCAGAGATAGAGAGGCGTATGTTTTGCACATGTTTAATCCGGGACCTCGATCAGGTTATTTCCCTGTTTAGAGACAAGAAATTATCATGGTGCGTGAGCCCGTTAGTTGTGTAATTGAAATTTTGGCCCGTGGACCTGACCCGACATTGGGCCATTGGGGCGTAAGATATTGCATGTAGATGGCGCCACCAAAACTACGTCCATTCTATGTGTGTGGAACAATGCGTTTTGGGGAGGTTTGGTAATTGGATAGAGTTTGATGGAGTTGGATTGAGGATTTAACGCGAGTATACAGGGTGGTTCCTTACTACGATAAAAAATTTCAGAAGGTTATTCGTTAGGTCGTTCAAAAAAAATTTGCAATTCTGTAGCAAATCCGTTCATCCTGTCATATAGGGTGTTTTTCTTAGAGCTATAGAAATTTAAATTGCAATAAAACAAGGATGGATTATTCGATTGACATGTATTTTATTTATCCGCAAGATCATCTTGTGGCATTACATTTTAAATATGATTTCTGTCATATGACCGCCACGGCTGGCTCGGATGTAGTCCAATTTGGACGTCCAATTTTCGATGACTTTTTCCAACATTTGTGGCCGTATATCGGCAATAACACGGCGAATGTTGTCTTCCAAATGGTCAAGGGTTTGTGGCTTATCCGCATAGACCCACAGAAAGTAGTCTAGCGGTGTCAAATCACAAGATCTTGGAGGCCAATTCACAGGTCCAAAACGTGAAATTAGGCGGTCACCAAACGTGTCTTTCAATAAATCGATTGTGGCACGAGCTGTGTGACATGTTGCGCCGTCTTGTTGGAACCTCAGCTCCTGGACATCGTGGTTGTTCAATTCAGGAATGAAAAAGTTAGTAATCATGGCTCTATACCGATCACCATTGACTGAAACGTTCTTGCCATCATCGTTTTTGAAGAAGTCCGGACCCATGATTCCACCAGCCCATAAAGCGCACCAAACAGTCAGTTGTTCTGTATGTAACGGTGTTTCTAAATACACTTGAGGATAAGCTTCACTCCAAATGCGGCAGTTCTGTTTGTTGACGCAGCCATTCAACCAGAAGTGCGCTTCATCGCTAAACAAAATAAAATGGACGTAGTGCGCGATACGTATTCCTCACAGAACCATTATTTTCGAAATAAAATTGCACTATTTGCAAGCGTTGTTCAGGCGTGAGTCTATGCAAGATGAATTGCCAAACCAAACTGAGAATAAATCACTTGACAGCAGTTAAATCGGTCGCCATCTTGAACAGTAATGCCAACTTAAAGTTATATACCTCGAAAAAAAACACCCGTTACAATCCAATACAATGGTTTAACGTACAGTTGAATGAATATTCCTCATAAAATCTGAAAAATCGAGGACAAGCCGGAGCAGCTTCCCTATTTCTCAAGATCCAAACACGCCACTGCCGTAATCAAACCCCAGAGGTGGACAATCTGAGGTGGTTTCGTTACAACCGTATTATTATCATCTGACGCGATATAATTTCAGTTATGGGAAACAGCAGATCGATGACTACCCATCACCGATGGCTTTTCCTCTATGAGAGAACGTTCATTAAATGATTGACCGTTCGATAAAAGTCTGTATTTGCTGCGGTGGCTGTGATTTTCATGCAGGTATGATAACGATGATTTTCGAAAGTGTATTTGTTCGGGTGATTGGTATTTTTGTTTCGGGATTGATGTATGGAATCGAGGGGATGGGCGTAGTAACAGGATGGAACATTGTAATTGATAGGGAGTGAGAGATATAAATTAAATTACAGTGTTTTTTCGTAATTGGAGAATTCTATGAGAACGAATATCGGTTTATTATTTTCATTAATGAACCTTTCCTTGAGGTTTCTACAGGTGTAGACCCACCACTCAACCAACAAAACGATGGCAATTTTGCAAGAAAAGTTTTCTGGCCCTGATCACAATACGCTCTATTAGTGTGACGTCACACACCGCCATTTTTGATTCTCCTGTCAGTGTTCGGAAGCCAAACAAATAAATTGTCATTCAAATTAGTACGGTGTCGTTGAAGGAAGTGGCTTGTTTTCATAAATAAGAGTATTTGAGGAACGATTTCAGTATTAATTGATAGACAGAAGGAACGAGGTTAATACCAGTAAGTTTGATTCCTGTATCATTCCCCAGATTTTGTAAAAAGCCGTGTTCATTAGTTGAACTTCAAGTTCGAACTTACTGGCATTAATCTCGTGCCTTCTGTCTATCAATTAATAGTAAATCGTAACTTAAATAATCTTATTTATCAAAGTAAGCCAATTTCTTCAACGAAAACGTACTAATTTGAATGACAATTTGTTTGTTTGGATTCCGAACACTGACAGGATAACCAAAAATGGCGGCGTGTGACGTCATCACTAATAGGGCGTATTGACCACTAAGGTCTTGTGATTCAACACCTTTAGACTTTCACCTTTCAGTCCACGTGAAAGATAAGGTATATACCAAACCACCACAATCGATTCATGACCTTAAAGATGGTATTCGTGAAGTTATCGAGGATATACAGCTGCAAATGTGCTAATTGGTCATGGAAAGGTTCACAAAAAGGATATGGTGCTGCAACCTTACCCATGGCGACCATTTGGCTGATATTGTTTCCTTCTTCACAATGAAAAAACCATATAGATTTCCTTCAAAATATACTCGTTTTTTTTTCAATATAAAAATGAAACTCGTTATTGGAAAACCCTTCATTATCTTCGCAACTCAATGTACGTAACCGACAAGAGAAATATCAGTTGAAGCCATAAAACTCCTATCCATCGCTCAAAAATTCATCAAACAGGGTCTGCCATAAAAACGTAACGGCAAATAGCACGTCACTCAACGAGACAACAGTAAAAACGTAGATTAGAAAAAGGACACGTGTCCACTCTATATCTTCAATCTGTCGTTACTCCACCCTTGTGTGCCATCGATTACAGACGGGGTTCCAGAGTTGATTCATGTTATTTTTTGCAATTCGTTTACCCGGCAGAAGATATTACCTAACCCCACACACATTCGGGAATACAATCAGCGTCGACTTGGCTAATGGTTCGTGACCCTTGGCTGTTTTCTAACTAGCCAGCCAGTAGACTCAATCAAGCAGAACAATAACCCCAGTCAGTCAGGGGTTGGCTTGATGAGTATAGCTGAAATGACACCAGAAGGCATGATGTAGAAGGGTGAGAAGGGAAATGTTAAGTTTCTGTTGATGATTTAATCGGGAATTATATGATACATCGAAGACTTCTGCTGACTATAACGGGTGTTTTTTTCGAGGTATATAACTTTAAGTTGGCATTACTGTTCGAGATGGCGACCGATTTAACACCTGTCAAGGGATTTATTCTCAGTTCGGTTTGGCAATTTGTCATGAATAGACACAAGTGCAATTTTATTTCTGAAATAATGGTTCTGTGCGGAATACGTCTCGCGCACTACGTCCATTTTATTTTGTTTAGCGATGAAGCGCACTTCTGGTTGAATGGCTACGTCAACAAACAAAACTGCCGCATTTGGAGTGAAGCTAATCCTCAAGTGTATGTCGAAACACCGTTACATCCAGAAAAACTGACTGTTTGGTGCGCTTTATGGGCTGGTGGAATCATTGGTCCGTACTTCTTCAAAACCGATGATGGCCAAAACGTTACAGTCAATGGTGATCGGTATAGAGCCATGATTACTAACTTTTTCATTCCTGAATTGAACAACCATGATATTCAGGAGCTATGGTTCCAACAAGACGGCGCAACATGTCACAGAGCTCGTGCCACAATCGATTTATTGAAAGACACGTTTGGTGACCGCCTAATTTCACGTTTTGGAACTGTGAATTGAATGTCTCCTTCATTTCACTAGTTTCACAAGCTGCAAAAACCACATGGTTCAGATAGGGTTGGCTTTTATCTCGGTTTGCAGTCGAAAAGTCTGAGCAGTCCTATCTGGAAATTGTAGATTTAGCCTAAAGTAAGGTGTTCCACAAATTTTTCACTTTTGTTAGAGCCTTCTACACAAACTGCTATGAAACTTAGTCCAGAACATCTGGTGACAGGAGTTCATATTACATTTCAGCTTTGGTTTGGTTAACAGCCTATATTGAGGAAATATGATGCGTGGTGTATATTTATGTGAATGGAGATTACATCTTTCGAAAACTCGTGAACCTTCACATTAAGAACACTAAAATGAAAGAAAACCTTCCGGAAATTCTTTTTTATGAACAAATTTATTCAATGAATCTTTGAGAAAATTACGAGAAAGGATCATACGGTCTAAAATTTCAATTTCCAGCTCCACATCAAACCAATTTTCCATCGCAGACGATGACAAAACAATCTCTCACAAGAAATGAAGATATCTGTCACCCTCACCGTACCTCTTGCAGCAAAAACCGAAAAAAACATCGCAATTTCTGTCTTGTCAACCGTGACCCTTCTTTACACGGTACACTCAGTCTAGGTCGATCTTTCACGCCTCAGTGGCGGCGCTATAAGCGGAGATGAAGGACAGGAAACGGATACTCTGGGAACGACCCTATCGATTCCCGTTTTATGGTGTGAGAAAGAGACGATCCGTGGAGAGGAACAGCATGTTCTTCGGTTACTCTTTAAAGTTCACAGCGTAATCGAAGAATATGTTGTTGAGACAGTGGCGTGTTCACCATGGTAGCTAGGGAAAAAT
Organism: Harmonia axyridis; assembly: GCF_914767665.1. NCBI lineage: Eukaryota > Metazoa > Arthropoda > Insecta > Coleoptera > Coccinellidae > Harmonia > Harmonia axyridis. The sequence continues at coordinate 2,191,928 of NC_059502.1, forward strand.
AGCTTTCCTAACAAATTCAAGAAGAACAAATGTATATTTAATGAAAGGTCAATCAGAATATTCCCATAGAACAACGTTCCTGTATCTGTTCAAAGTCTGTGCGCTGTGTAGGGAAATTATTAGCTTCAACAGAAATAGTAAATCAATATTCTATCGGTGTTGTTGCCGATATATCGGACGTTTTGAGGAATCAAAACTTCTTTTATCATTTTTTTTTACTTTGAATGAAGGCCTCCACTCCTACGGTCATTAGCCTGATTTATATTATTATGACGTAGGTGCATCTTCATGCAAAATAACTGAAGATATAAGAGGAGTTAAATTCAGAATTAATTTTGAACAGCATGTAACTGCTGCATTCTCTTTTTCAGCCAAAACATATCTCTCAGGTCCTTGTACAGAATTTGTGAAACATCAAGTATGTTTGTTGTTCCAGCATGTATGATATATGATATGTATTGATCCAAACAGAAAATATGTCGGGTTTACACGTTTACAGGACACAGACAGCATCCACAAAAAATTACACCAATGGCATATGAACAGTAAACATCAACAAACGTTCCATAAATGAACCAAAGAATGTGAACTCAAATTTGATGGATTTCGCAGGTGTTATTTGAGGTCACACCTTCCATTGATTATCATCATTTGTCAATAATGATAACGCGGAAAAATAACCCATTCCAAAGTGTGAAACTTCAGATTTCACTCGATGAAAAAAATAATTACCCTAGCAACTCCATTCTCGAGAGCCATCTCTGATGTAGCTGGCCGGATGTGACGTCACGACTAGGATGTTCATTTTTCTAAAGCGATGGAGCGCCCGAGGTGTAGTAGGCTCACTCCGGCAATATATGATTTAAATTGATGCGAGGTTGTTAATGAACGCTTGTAACGAGTCGAATGTTGCTAATTAGATATGTACGTGTACATCATAAATGACAAGATCGGCCACTGGATTTACAGGATCGTTTCAACGCATCTTCAATGGTTTCGCGTGATCTGAATATGTATAGAGTGAGTTTCGTGTTTTGTACACTGGGAATGGGAGCGCTGCATTGGGTGGCTGGGAAAGAGTTGGCTAACAATTTCACTGCTCTTTTGATGATTGAAATTATTAAATGGCTTTTCTGAACAGAATTAATCATTCGTTGGTTTGTGCGTTGAAGATGTTACTTCAGTGTTGGTGGTTCAAAGGTTTCAACTCAGAACTCCTTTAAAAAATGACGATTGGCAAATAAACCAAGGTTTTTAGATCATGACAAAGGTACTTCAAAAACGCCATAGTTTCAATAGCGTGATTTTTTTCTCTTCTTCCTGCGTTACGAAATAGTTCTGTGTATGCAGTTGGAAGAATGATCTTCTAGGTTGTACTGATGTTTTTTCTTCTTCATTAGAGCTAATTATTTTCCCGGGAGGACCTTTTTACAATTGTTATCGATGGAGCAGAGACTAAATAACATTCATCAAGTCAGGGGTATCTTATTCAGAAGCTATTTCCAAAAAAAACATAATCTCCTTGGAAAATGCGAACAAATTCAAAACGAAACAAGACGTAAAAATGTAATAGTATATCCAGACGGAAAGTTCGTTGGAAAAAATGTCTTAAAGTTCACATTCTATTATTCATCTTTGTATATTAACGGTACAGCGTTCTTCCCGCGAAGCACTCTACAAAGTTGAAAATTGTCACATTTAAAAGGAAAGTTCGTCGCGAAAAAACGCCTTAGACATTTGTGCCCAATCAAAGAATATCATAATTAAGGCGTTTTATTGCGACAAACCCCGCAAGACCATAACTCAATCAGATCTAGACTAAAATCGGTCATACAAAAACGCCTTAACATTCTAAGGTTCCATAGAGTATGATTTTTCATAGAATATGAACACCTAGGCGTTTTTTTGCGACGTAAGTCATGCCCTGGATCCTTCTTTTGACTTTTTCAAATAGCTGATATTCACTTCGAGGAATCCTAGATCCGCTTATGGTTAAAGCAAGATATAGGGTGTTTTTTTCGAGGTATATAACTTTAAGTTGGCATTACTGTTCAAGATGGCGACCGATTTAACAGCTGTCAAGTGATTTATTCTCAGTTTGGTTTGACAATTCATCATGAATAGACTCACGCCTGAACAACGCTTGCAAATAGTGCAATTTTATTCCGAAAATAATGGTTCTGTGCGGAAAACGTATCGCGTACTACGTCCATTTTATTTTGTTTAGCGATGAAGCGCACTTCTGGTTGAATGGCTAAGTCAACAAACAAAATTGCCGCATTTGGAGTGAAGCTAATCCTTAAGTGTATGTCGAAACACCGTTACATCCAGAAAAACTGACTGTTTGGTGCGCTTTATGGGATGGTGGAATCATTGGTCCGTACTTCTACAAAAACGATGATGGCCAGAACCTTACAGTCAATGGTGAACGGTATAGAGCCATGATGATTAACTTTTTCATTCCTGAATCGAACAACCATGATGTCTAGGAGCTGGGGTTCCAACAAGACGGCGTAACATGTCACACAGCTCGTGCCACAATCGATTTATTGAAAGACAGGTTTGGTGACAGCCTAATTTCACGTTCTGGACCTGTGAATTTGCCTCCAAGATCTTGTGATTTAACTCCGCTAGACTGCTTTACATTGGTCTATGTGGATAAGCCACAAACCCTTGACCATTTGGAAGACAACATTCGCCGTGTTATTGCCGATATACGGCTACAAATGTTGGAAAAAGTCATTGAAAATTGGACGTCCAGATTGGACTACATCCGAGCAAGCCGTGGCGGTCATATGCCAGAAGTCATATTTAAAATGTAATGCCACAAGATTATCTTGCGGATAAATAAAATTCATGTCAATCGAATAATCCATCATTGTTTTATTGCAATTTAAAGTTTTATAGCTCTAAAAAAACACCCTTTATATATCAGAACAACGGAAAATTCCAGAAATTGAGAATGACAAATCTCTGAGTCAAACCTTATCGTTTGAGGCCATTCCCGTTCAAAATTGTAAAATAACCGTTGTGACGAAATAATTGAGCGAACAGTTCGAAACTCTCAAAATGCATAAATCTTCTTACCAAAGACAACCGATATCAGCGATCAATTTGTCGAACAACAAAATCGAACAAACACGACATTATGTAATGTGGCGCCTACACAAATCAGAGCCTGGCTCCGAGAGCACAGAGGTGATTCGGACGTTGTCGAGTATTGCGATCTCTATTAATAGACTCTGAGTACTCCGAGCACGCAGAGCGAGTCAGGTGAATGGATTCGCTTCTTTCAGGTAGAGGTCAACTCCATTCATAAATATAATTACGCTCGGGCGAAAGGAGTGAATGAGACGGCCTGGAGGGAGATATCTGATACTTTATATCTGTGTTCGAACGTAATTCGACGGACGGGCAGGTGTTCTTGATTAATTTCGTATTTCTGGCATTGAAAAAGTGACGCCATATTTTTCTAGGTGACGTGTAGGATGGAAAAGTCTTCAGAACGAATTTTTAAGTGGGCTAGCTCTTAGGTCGTAGGCTAGTTAACGTTTGGATGAAAAATGAGCGTTATGAGCTTAATTTTTGAGCAGGAAGACGATTGGGAAAGTTTTGTATGTTGGTAATTGGTGGTTCTTCATTTTTTCAACATCATCATTCACTGACATAATTTGTTTATTTAGTTATATATTGTAGGTCTTTTACTTCACTACCCTTTTTTTTATTTTGTTACAGAAAACAAAGTCTAAAAGTTCATGCTGCAGGTTTATATAGGGTATTTTTTTTCGAGGTATATATCTTTAAGTTGGCATTACTGTTCAAGATAGCGACTGATTTGACAGCTGTCAAGTGATTTATTCTCAGTTTGGTTTGGCAATTTATCATGAATAGACTCATACCTGAACAACGCTTGCAAATAGTGCAATTTTATTTCGAAAATAATGGTTCTGTGCGGAATGCGTATCGCGTACTACGTCCATTTTATTTTGTTTAGCGATGAAGCACGCAAACAAAACTGCCGCATTTGAAGTGAAGCTGATCCACAAGTGTATGTCGAAACACTGTTACATCCAGAAAAACTGACTGTTTGGTGCGCTTTATGGGCTGGTGGAATCATTGGTCCGTACTTCTACAAAAACGATGATGGTCAGAACGTTACAGTCAATGGTGATCGGTATAGAGCATGATTACTAACTTTTTCATTCCTGAATTGAACAACCATGATGTCCAGAAGCTGTGGTTCCAACAAGACGGCGCAACATGTCACACAGCTCGTGCCACAATCGATTTATTGAAAGACAGGTTTGGTGAGCGCCTAATTTCACGTTTTGGACCTGTGAATTGGCCTCCAAGATCTTGTGATTTAACACCGCTAGACAAGTTTCTGTGGGGCTATGTAAAGTCATTGGTCTATGCGGATAAGCCACAAACCCTTGACCATTTGGAAGACAGATCTGGGCTATAAGTGGATCAGCATAAGCTAGACTCCCCCAGAATTGAACAATACAAAATGAAATATGTAACATTCATCCAAATCGCAACGTAGGTTCTTCTCGAAGTGAACGTCTTACGCAAGAATAATCCCTTCGTGAAATATTTTTGAAGGTTTTTCCAGGAATACGTATATTATCTTTCATGTCTCTCATCTAGAGAATACAAGCAGTACCTCAACATACGGAAAAGTCTCTTTGATGTTTCATGATTGAATTTTCAATAGATGAGGTTAGGCTAGGTTAGGTTAGGTTAAACTTCAATAATTGAAGAATCGAGAAGAAATGGGATCTGAGAATACATTTATTTCAATATTCATCTCTTCGTATAATAAAAATCTCAGAAGAGGACTCATGAGGCAATTGAAACTAGCGAACAAATTTAGTTACCATGTGAATCCAAAAAAAATTTTCAATGATTGAAATAAGATACGAAGACTTTCTTGTGGGTGTGAAATTATTATGACATTTCGCTTCACTCAACAAATAAATTTCAAAATATCATGAATAAACTGTCAGTTATAGCTATCAGATCCCCGTAATCGATTAATTTATTCTCATTTCCAGTCATTACGAAAGTATTACTAATTATCATTTATGACGTAGTAGACGTTAATAATCTCTCACTATGCAAATGAATATTCTTTCTAATTTTCTACGAACGCTAAAACTTCAAGTTTCCTTCTTTGTAATGACCTTTGCTTTCGCATAGACAGACTCGTAAATGTTTGCTAAACCAGACAAACACCGAGAAATAAACATCTCGTTTTAATAATACTGTAGCCTGTTCTCCCACATTTGACATAAATTCATTTGGCGTGTACACGCGACCTAACGGTATTCTTCGGTACATTCAAATCTTTCACAATCAACGCCAATTTCTATAATGCCCCTGTTCCCGAAGTTTCCCTTGCTTATGTTTCCGAAACTGGGGAAAACAGAACGAGAGAGATTCAATCGGCTCATTTCCTCGATTGCAAAACTTATGCCATCAAAATGTCAGCTCGGTCTCTGGGTTCGGGAGTTATGTACTGGAGAGAAATAGAAAAGAACCTTGTAGGAATCAATCTTTTTAGTCGGGCGATGATCAGATTACGAATCCTTGTAGTGTTCTACTCTTTTGGGACGTTTCATTGAAGATTTTGACATAAATGGAATTACCAAGATGGTAAGTTCTACCCAAAAATTCAATATTAGATGATTATGGTAGATCATGGATTTACTTCAAATGAATTGACTTTTTGCCCTCAAACTCTGAACCTACTCTGAAATTATCGGAGAAAGAAACCAGGTCAACCTCCTTATCTGGGTGCCTGAACTATTTTGTGGCCCCAGCAAGTCATCAAGCGAAGGCAGTTAAGGAATGGGAACAAAAGAGGAAGCTTGCAGTATGGTGGACAACCAGTGGTCAAAGACAAGCCAAGTCACTTCTCTCCTACTCGACGAGCTGGACTGAAAAAGATCTCTCACTCAAATAGCAGGAACTGAAGAAACTGACACTTGGGACTCTGTCCTGTGACGTATCATCTAGAAAATATGACAAAAGCTCCTGAAGACACATTGCGTCTGTCAAGAAGTTACTGAGAAAGCCAAACACTTGCCATGCGAATCTAAACTGTTCACCGGAAATGGCTACAACACCTTGGCTCTTGGTTTTTTAATCCTGAACAAATAAAGGATGTGGCCCCTAAAGAGGTGCTTAAGTTCTTCTTCTTCATTCTTCTTCTTCTTCTTCAGCGTTCACTCACTCAGTGTTGGGCCTCTTCCAGTTTCTTCTATGCCTCCCTGTCATTTGTCGTTCTCCTTTATTGTTTTCCTGCTATAACGATTGCGTCATCTATCCTTCTATTCCTGGGTCTTCCTACGCTCCTCTTGGTTTCTCAAGGTCTCCAAAATGTCACCCTGTATGACCATTTCTCGACATTTTGACTTGCTACGTGTGGCACCTACTGCCACCTAAGCCTAGCCACTCTATCCATGATGTCTGTTACTCCAGTTCTTCTAAGTATTTCGGAGTTTGGAGTTCTGTCTCTCAAGCTCACTCCCATCATAGTCATTTCCATGGCTCTTTGAGTTATTCTCAGTTGTTTTGCCTCTTTTTTCGTCTGTGCCATAGTCTCTAGACAGAAAGAAAAGGAACACTCAACGTTAGAAATTAAGAGGAGAATACTGCTGATGTGGGCAGCATTCGGCAAGCTCAGTTTCATCTTTAAGGATAAAAATATATAGTATATCCAAAGTCACTTGGAAGAAGCTGAATATTTCGATTATACAAAGGTTGTCCAAGTTTCCAGAAATTCCTTTGGGGCCAGTAAATTTATTGCCTGACAATACTTTCAAATGAATCCCAGTATTTCGCCGATTGCGGTATTCACTTCAAAGGACATCTATGGCCAAGCGTTTTTATGGACTAGTTCAAGTGACTTTGGAAATACTATACCAGTACAGTTAAAACGTAAAATTGACAGTTGCATTTTACCAGTGATAAAGTTCATTGAGACACTATTGACTGACTGGTAAACAGAGCGGGATGCACAATAAATCTTTAGACCATGATACTTGACTACTTGAGAGGTCGAATTATCTCTTATCTAATCTTCTCTGAAATTCCCAAACCTCTAACACATTCAAGATCCATCAGCTATTCGATGGCCGCAAAAATATAAATGAAAAACCTCTCTGTTAAATAAATAAAACGAAGATTGTAAGAGACCGACATACGTAGTAACAACCCAATATATTCGCAACCAAAATCATGAAATCTCCTCAAGTCTAGCCTTGAACCGACCAAATCACCGTTCACACCGGAGTCGACACCAATTTTCCAGATCGAGGTCAGGTCGAAGACAACGTCTCCGCCAAGAAGACTCTTCTCTGACTCACCGAAAACTGTTGAGGAGTCTCCCAGTGTGACGGCACGCCTGCTGTCTCTCTTTATTTCTTCTCGGCGGCGTCAAAACGAGGAAGAAGAGTAATACCCTCCTCCTAGCTCCGGTAAATTTAAATAACAAGGGATGAGTCATCGATTTCGGGACTGTGTGTCGAAAGATCGTTTTTCTTCCAGGCAGCATCCCGATTGTTCTTGGTCTCTCTTCGTGGGTGTCGAGGCCTGTTTGATTTTTAATGTGTCGTTAGAGACGTTTAGGGCGAGGATAATGACGTTATTTTTGTTCGTCCTGCAGGAGAGATAGGGCCGGTAATTGAATTTATTACGAGGGAGCAGGATAATTCGACAATATGGATTTGGTGGATGATCGGAGGGGTTGGGGCTTTCTTTTAAAAATGATTAATCGACCTTCTGTGAAATCGTTATCGTGTTCTGTGGTCCAGGTACCGTCTCCTTGGACGCGGGTGTCAGTCAATCTTTATTAGGCTTGAGTGTTTACGAAATTATGCGAAAAAGATTTTACGAGATTCCAAAGTCACCCTATAAAGAATAATGAAGAACTTCTTTTGCCACTATTTTAAATGTATGAAACAACTGATGTATTTCGGAGATTGGTCAATTTTGATTTAGAGAGAAATATAAATATCAAAATTATCATTGTGCCGAAACCGTCAGTATTTGATATATCTTTAAGACACTTTTTTTTGGCTAGAAATACAATTCGAAGTTGATAAAATACTAGAATCATCCAAAAGAAAAATGAATGATCCAAAGCTATTCGATCGGAGTAAATGGTTAATTAACTAAACAACTAAATTAATATATAATACAACAATTTTTTCGGCAACCGTCCGGGAAGTGCTCACTTCCCGGACGCTTTTTCTCTGAGAAAGTAGCATTTCCCGGCCTAGTCCGGAAAGTACGTACTTCCCGGACTGGGCCGGAAAAGAATCATAGAATCCATAGGAACCGAGATAACGGCTGACAGTTCATATGAAATTAGTTGTCAAAAATTTGCATGTTTTTTCATCGCAATCGCAATAAAATATGGAAAGCAGCAACGATAATGTTATTTTACATGGTTTCCGAAAAAATATTGTACGCAACACGCCCGAAAATGGTTTTTTTGGACTATTTTCCGGACTTGTTACGTAAATTACTATTCTCTATTTCAGTATCGTAATGAGATTATTACAGTTCTAAAAACAGTTCTGTAATGAACTCATTACAGCATCGTTATCAAGTTATATTTTTCGTTTTGTGGTTGTCTCTACAGCCTTCTAATCCTATCAAATTTCAACAAACGTCAATAATTGCCAACATAATGTATAATTTGGATATAGTGAAATGATTTGCAGCATTATTCACAATTTCTCTTAATTCAGGTGGTGTTAAATCGATTTCGTCACACATAATTCATGAATTTAATGCGTTATTTTAAATTATTTGAAAATTCAAAACGTACGATTCAAATACAAATTCCGTAATCTGTCAATTTTCGTAACAGTCACCAACTGCCAAGATACAATACAAATGTCACTAGGATGTATAATTTAAATTTTCATTGAATTTCGACAATATTTCACAAAGCTTGACTGGAATAGAGAAAATATCGTCTAATACTCGTTGCAGAAGGCAATTCCAACACTCTTGGAACACGCATTCGTGTTGGAATAGGAGCCCATTCTGCAAATTGTTTTAGAATATACTATTTCCTCATCACTGTCTTATAGTTGAAAAAATTACTGAATATACCAATTCAAAACTTGAATATTTATTCCACAAACTTGCCATTTTATAACTCGTAAGCTCACTGAAAGAAGCTGTTTCTCTAGTACGGATTCACAGAAAGCAATTCCAAAAAGTAGCCATAGCTCTTCTCTCTCACTCTTCTGTGAAATAAGTATACAAATCGACATTACAATTGAAATAACAATTTGAGAGAGTTTACTTTCATCTTTTGGTTGATGTTGACTCTAATCAATGTTTAGTTCAGATTATAGAAGTTTTAAACTTGCAAATTTAAGATATTTCCTTCTGAATAAAAATTGACCGATCCATGCATTTCCCTGAAAAAACTCATCAATAAGGAAATATTCAGCAGAATAGTTATATGTGGACCACCTGTATACCAATAATAAATCTCTGTGAAGATTCAAGGTTGAACCAAACTTTCTCGCTCGAATGAACCAAAACACACTCGACTTCAGAAGCAGGCAGATTTCCCCGAACCAGCCGTCAATGGTCTGTATAATTGTGTTTCCTTTTGTGGTTACACTAAAACCAGCTCACCACCAAAACAATGAGTCATTAATTGACGGATCATTCCTCATGCAGAACTGATTAAAGCTGGTAAATTGCGACAATTCGTCACATTAACAAGATCAGAGTTCAAATGTACTGTAGGTTGATTCCGGAGAGCCATTGATTGGATTTTTTGTCGTATCCAAGAGCCTGGTACCGTCGAGCTTGATCTTTTTCATTATTCAAGAAAAAACCTGAAGAAAAGAATAGAAAACTGACAATAATGAAGCGGGAAATTTCTCTATCTTCTTTTAGTGTTTCTCCTTCACCGGAGCTTTCTAAATATTTTTATATACACTGCGCAAAAAAATTAACACACATTATGAAAATATATATAAGGATCATTCTTGAAGAGCATGTAGTGCCATTTGCCCCATACATTGGTGAAAATTTCATTTTTATGGACGAAAATGCCAGATCCCATCGTGCGCGCATCGTTCAGGAGTACCTTGAAGAGGTTGAAGTCTCTCGAATGGAATGGCCAGCAAGAAGTCCAGATCTCAATCCGATTGAGCAGGTTTGTGACAACCTCAATAGAAGGCTGAGAAGTTCAGAAAATCATCCAGCTACTCTTAATGACTTAGGAATCCAACTCAGAGAAATCTGGGAAGGATAAGATCAGAACATTTTAAGATCACTCATTTTGAGTATGAACACTGCTCACCGATTTTCCGTAGAGCTCCCAGTTTTGAAGAAATTTGAACTCGAAATTTGGGAAAAAATTGAATTTGCCTCTAAAAATCGTTATATCTCCTGAATCATTCGTCACAGACCATTCAAATAAAAACGTTTCCAAACTTCAAGTTCCGCTCTGAAACATAGTGAGGTTTCAAGTGCGTAGCCCATGTCTAGAAGAAGTGGCAGCTTCGGAAAAATTATCAATTTTTTGACAAAAAATTTTTGGACAAAAAATTTTTCAGGTGAGATCGAAATTCGGCTAATCAGAGATCGTCAATTATGGCACTGCTCACCGATTTTCCGTAGAGCTCCCAGTTTTGAAGAAATTTGAACTCGAAATTTGGGAAAAAATTGAATTTGCCTCTAAAAATCGTTATATCTCCTGAATCATTCGTCACAGACCATTCAAATAAAAACGTTTCCAAACTTCAAGTTCCGCTCTAAAACATAGTGAGGTTTCAAGTGCGTAGCCCATGTCTAGAACAAGTGGCAGCTTCGGGAAAATTATCAATTTTTTCTTTAAAAATTACAGATTTTTGCCTATAATTTATGTAATAATGTACTGATCGCCCAACTGTAAGCATTTTCGTAATCTACAAAGTCGAATCAATCAATAAAATGATACAATATTCCCTTGAAGGAACTTTTATTTTTCAGAAAATTTTCTAAGGGTTAGTATAGAAAATTTTACGAAAATTTTTGGACAAAAAATTTTTCAGGTGAGATCGAAATTCGGCTAATCAGAGATCGTCAATTATGGCACTGCTCACCGATTTTCCGTAGAGCTCCCAGTTTTAAAGAAATTTGAACTCGAAATTTGGGAAAAAATTGAATTTGCCCCTAAAAATCGTTATATCTCCTGAATCATTCGTCACAGACCATTCAAATAAAAACGTTTCCAAACTTCAAGTTCCGCTCTAAAACATAGTGAGGTTTCAAGTGCGTAGCCCATGTCTAGAAGAAGTGGCAGCTGCGGGAAAATTATCAATTTTTTCTTTAAAAATTACAGATTTTTGCCTATAATTTATGTAATAATGTACTGATCGCCCAACTCTGAGCATTTTCGTAATCTACATAGTCGAATCAATCAATAAAATGATACAATATTCCCATGAAGGAACTTTTATTTTTTGGAAAATTTTCTAAGGGTTAGGTATAGAAAATTTTACGAAAATTTTTGGACAAAAAATTTTTCAGGTGAGATCGAAAGTCGGCTAATCAGAGATCGTCAATTATGGCACTGCTCACCGATTTTCCGTAGAGCTCCCAGTTTTGAAGAAATTTGAACTCGAAATTTGGGAAAAAATTGAATTTGCCTATAAAAATCGTTATATCTCCTGAATCATTCGTCACAGACCATTCAAATAAAAACGTTTCCAAACTTCAAGTTCCGCTCTAAAACATAGTGAGGTTTCAAGTGCGTAGCCCATGTCTAGAAGAAGTGGCAGCTTCGGGAAAATTATCAATTTTTTCTTTAAAAATTACAGATTTTTGCCTATAATTTATGTAATAATGTACTGATCGCCCAACTGTAAGCATTTTCGTAATCTACGTAGTCGAATCAATCAATAAAATGATACAATATTCCCTTGAAGGAACTTTTATTTTTCAGAAAATTTTCTAAGGGTTAGGTATAGAAAATTTTACGAAAATTTTTGGACAAAAAATTTTTCAGGTGAGATCGAAAGTCGGCTAATCAGAGATCGTCAATTATGGCACTGCTCACCGATTTTCCGTAGAGCTCCCAGTTTTGAAGAAATTTGAACTCGAAATTTGGGAAAAAATTGAATTTGCCTCTAAAAATCGTTATATGTCCTGAATCATTCGTCACAGACCATTCAAATAAAAACGTTTCCAAACTTCAAGTTCCGCTCTAAAACATAGTGAGGTTTCAAGTGCGTAGCCCATGTCTAGAACAAGTGGCAGCTTCGGGAAAATTATCAATTTTTTCTTTAAAAATTACAGATTTTTGCCTATAATTTATGTAATAATGTACTGATCGCCCAACTATAAGCATTTTCGTAATCTACGTAGTCGAATCAATCAATAAAATGATACAATATTCCCTTGAAGGAACTTTTATTTTTCAGAAAATTTTCTAAGGGTTAGGTATAGAAAATTTTACGAAAATTTTTGGACAAAAAATTTTTCAGGTGAGATCGAAAGTCGGCTAATCAGAGATCGTCAATTATGGCACTGCTCACCGATTTTCCGTAGAGCTCCCAGTTTTGAAGAAATTTGAACTCGAAATTTGGGAAAAAATTGAATTTGCCTCTAAAAATCGTTATATGTCCTGAATCATTCGTCACAGACCATTCAAATAAAAACGTTTCCAAACTTCAAGTTCCGCTCTAAAACATAATGAGGTTTCAAGTGCGTAGCCCATGTCTAGAACAAGTGGCAGCTTCGGGAAAATTATCAATTTTTTCTTTAAAAATTATAGATTTTTCCCTATAATTTATGTAATAATGTACTGATCGCCCAACTGTAAGCATTTTCGTAATCTACATAGTCGAATCAATCAATAAAATGATACAATATTCCCATGAAGGAACTTTTATTTTTTGGAAAATTTTCTAAGGGTTAGGTATAGAAAATTTTACGAAAATTTTTGGACAAAAAATTTTTCAGGTGAGATCGAAATTCGGCTAATCAGAGATCGTCAATTATGGCACTGCTCACCGATTTTCCGTAGAGCTCCCAGTTTTGAAGAAATTTGAACTCGAAATATGGGAAAAAATTGAATTTGCCTATAAAAATCGTTATATCTCCTGAATCATTCGTCACAGACCATTCAAATAAAAACGTTTCCAAACTTCAAGTTCCGCTCTAAAACATAGTGAGGTTTCAAGTGCGTAGCCCATGTCTAGAACAAGTGGCAGCTTCGGGAAAATTATCAATTTTTTCTTTAAAAATTACAGATTTTTGCCTATAATTTATGTAATAATGTACTGATCGCCCAACTATAAGCATTTTCGTAATCTACGTAGTCGAATCAATCAATAAAATGATACAATATTCCCTTGAAGGAACTTTTATTTTTCAGAAAATTTTCTAAGGGTTAGGTATAGAAAATTTTACGAAAATTTTTGGACAAAAAATTTTTCAGGTGAGATCGAAAGTCGGCTAATCAGAGATCGTCAATTATGGCACTGCTCACCGATTTTCCGTAGAGCTCCCAGTTTTGAAGAAATTTGAACTCGAAATTTGGGAAAAAATTGAATTTGCCTCTAAAAATCGTTATATGTCCTGAATCATTCGTCACAGACCATTCAAATAAAAACGTTTCCAAACTTCAAGTTCCGCTCTAAAACATAGTGAGGTTTCAAGTGCGTAGCCCATGTCTAGAACAAGTGGCAGCTTCGGGAAAATTATCAATTTTTTCTTTAAAAATTACAGATTTTTGCCTATAATTTATGTAATAATGTACTGATCGCCCAACTATAAGCATTTTCGTAATCTACGTAGTCGAATCAATCAATAAAATGATACAATATTCCCATGAAGGAACTTTTATTTTTCGGAAAATGTTCAAAGGGTTAGGTATAGAAAATTTTACGAAAATTTTTGGACAAAAAATTTTTCAGGTGAGATCGAAATTCGGCTAATCAGAGATCGTCAATTATGGCACTGCTCACCGATTTTCCGTAGAGCTCCCAGTTTTAAAGAAATTTGAACTCGAAATTTGGGAAAAAATTGAATTTGCCTCTAAAAATCGTTATATCTCCTGAATCATTCGTCACAGACCATTCAAATAAAAACGTTTCCAAACTTCAAGTTCCGCTCTAAAACATAGTGAGGTTTCAAGTGCGTAGCCCATGTCTATTCTAATTCTAAATATTTTTATATACACTGCGCAAAAAAATTAACACACATTATGAAAATATATATAAGGATCATTCTTGAAGAGCATGTAGTGCCATTTGCCCCATACATTGGTGAAAATTTCATTTTTATGGACGATAATGCCAGATCCCATCGTGCGCGCATCGTTCAGGAGTACCTTGAAGAGGTTGAAGTCTCTCGAATGGAATGGCCAGCAAGAAGTCCAGATCTCAATCCGATTGAGCAGGTTTGGGACAACCTCAATAGAAGGCTGAGAAGTTCAGAAAATCATCCAGCTACTCTTAATGACTTAGGAATCCAACTCAGAGAAATCTGGGAAGGATTAGATCAGAACATTTTAAGATCACTCATTTTGAGTATGAACCGTCGTTGCCGAGCTGTAATTAACGCAAGGAGTGGAAATACCAAGTATTAAATCACTTATCAGCATTCCAGTATTTTGAAAATTGTTTATTTCTCTTCTTTCACATAAGATTCGGTGAAATCCTGAATTTTTCTTCCATTTAATGTGTCTTGTTTCGTTCAAAACCTTCCCGAGAGAATATAAAAAATAAGTTATAAAGTCAATGTAGAGTTAACTTTCATTAAAATTGAGATTTTCAGAATGTGCGTTAATTTTTTTGCGCAGTGTATTTTCTATCAATTATAAAGGGTTTTCAATAAAAGTATTTCGATATTAAAAAGAAAACACTATAATTCAAGAGAAATCGATAGGTGTTTATTCCATTTTGAAGGAAAGATATGCCATTAACTATGGAAAAGATCAGACAAATGGTTGCCAATATTGCTGGCCGAGAAGGTACTACACAACCTAAAAGTATTTCAGTTTTACTTGTTAAATGACTATTTCAAAAGTGACAGCTGCCCAGATGGCAGGATGTTCAAGGGTGTGCCAGGGTTATCTTCAAAATGCTTTCAGAAAAGTCGGGTCCTTCTTCCAACACATTCGAGTTTTTGCGTCCATGATAACATTAGTTTTCAATCAGAAACACTAGCATATTACTCTTTTTTTCTCCAGGAGTGAATGTGACAGTGTTGGGGTTAACTATGACTACAAAATTTTCCAAATTGCTCCTAAATTCCGAACTGTTGATGTTATTCTCCAAGCTCTCATTTTGTATAATTTCATATTCGATACAAAGAAAAATCAGTGAAGAGAAGCAACTCAAAAAAAAAAAATACGACAAGGTAGAAACCCGTCTTTACCATAAAACTTTGTCAGACCTAATCAACCAACATCAGAAGAACCCAATCTATCCTCTGAGCTCAACCCCTAATCTCATAGACGCCCACGTAACCCCCCCCCCTTACAAAGTCACCCTTTGTACCGCTTCAACGTCAGTGCTTGCACTCTGCCGTGCAACCTCAATCAAGCCAATCTCCTGATATGCACCTCCTGATAATTAATATCGATAATCGATCCAGACAGGACTGCCGGCCGTTGTCTTTGATCCCTTTATCCTGCTGGAATTGGCTGGATGCGACGAAATTGTCTGGAAAAAGCGGTGTGAAAATCGGTGAGCCAGTGGGAAGGCGATTTCCACTCTTTAATTCGATGTTTGACACCGGATTCGAGTCGAGATGGTATTCGATTACGTTTGTGTTGTGGAAAAACTGTAGAAGGGCTTTTTTTGAGGTGTTGTCGTGTTAATTTTTCGAATGGAAAGCCCAGTATATTGATTATTCTTCCTGGAATTCTTGCTCTATTTAATTTCGAATTTGTTCTTTATCTTCATTTGGTTTCAGGATATAAAACTTTCACTATCTAATGATTGTTTCCTCAAGAGAAAGATGTATTCATTATGTTAACTTCCAAAAAAGGGTTTCTATCAGAGTTGTTCATACCTTTTCATCCTTTGAACGCTTATTGGTTTCAATGGCAATAGGACAACCATAAAATGAATGTCTCGCTGCTTTCTGTTTGCCCCACTTTCAATTTCGAAATGGTTTTCAGGACCTACCCGATTAATTGGATTTCACTTTCAATCATTCAGAGAATAAAGGGAAGAGAGCTCTCGAGGAAATAGAGTAAATACGTCTCTTCAGAGGAGGCATACACTCAATGACACTTTAAGTGTTACACATGTATTTGGAGCTGCTTCAGTTAAAAACTCATTATGTAATCTTTGAGAAAATTAATGACAGTAAGAGGTAAAGAGTCGTTTGTAGGTCGAAGATGATAGAGAAGCACGAAGAACAACTAAAGCTTACTAACTATAACATAGGTTTCAAACTCTCAGAGGCTGTTGTTCAAAGGTTTGGGAAAGTAAATGAGGCCTATTTAATTCAAATTTCTAGTTTTTAGTTCTAGTTTTTAAATCAATTCAGTCAATGTTGGGATGAGGAAGCAAAACAATTAGACGACATAACGAAATTGGACATTTCAGACCTTCAATCATTTTTTTCATTCATAGAAGAAGTGCTGCAACCCTGTAGTCCCCAAACACGACCCGCCACTGCCCCTAATCGCCATCCTCCCAACTTTTCAAGTGCCAACGAGTCCCCAGTCTCCTCGTACGTGCCCAGCCTCCACCATCTCCAACGAGTCATCCCTTCAAACCATCTGAGATGATTCACCCCTTGCATCATCTCCAGAAACTGGAGAGAGATAATCTATCTCCGTTTATACTCCACTAGCTGGAAAGGTCTACACAAGTCCCTCTCCGCTCCTCAGCAACGAATAAAAACCGACATCCGAGAGCCCCGGAAGCTGATTAGAACAAGCGACGTAGATGATCTCATAATTCACTGAAGCTTGCAAACATTTCGGTAACGTATTTGATCAATCAAGTTTAATGAGTGTTCGGCCCGGTAAAACTGGTACGAATAGGTCGTTATTGTGTTGGGTTATTACGTCCATTAGATGGCGCGCTATCTGGGGAATAGCGTGTGTCAAATCTTTGAATGATGAACGTTTGTTCGCTGTCACTGGAGTTCCAGTTGACGTGTATGGGAAGGGGAGATCTTGAGATGATTGTGTGGTGGTTTCGGCTCCTTTGGGGTCGTTTGGGGTTTGTGTGTTCTTGTTGAGGGTTTTGGAGGTTGGAAGAAATTGCTGTACTTATGGAGAGGTTTGTTTTTTAAACATACTTGATGGCACTGTTTTTTCAGAGGTGGATTCAAGGAATAAAGCTTCAAGATTTATGAGGAATGCGTAGAAAAAACCTTGGCAACCAATACACAAATGGAGCTTTCCAGATACGTTTCAGCTTTGTGCTTCCCAACATATTTTGTGACTCTAAAAAGTCTTCACTGTATACTTTTCAATCATATTAACATCCTAGAAACTTAAACAGCCTGATTCTTTTTCTTGTTCTTTAGCCCTCTTTCATCCAGTATCGGATTTAGGCCTCTTCCAGTTTTTTACATGCTCCTCTGTCTTTTGCTGTTCTCATCCATTGTTTACCGGCTACACCGACTATTTTGTCTATCCATCTTTTTCTCTGTCTTCCTATGCTTCTTTTTGCCTCTCGAGGTCTTCAAAACGTTACTTCAGTGACCATCTCTCCACAAACTTCTCCACACTCTGCCTTGTAACATGTGCCACCCACTGCCACCTAAGTTTCGCTATTCTACAGCCAGATAAAAATCAAGTGAACCTTTATGGATCAATACTCTTCAATCTAATGAAAGTCACAAGAAAATTCTTCGTTTTGGAATGGAGATAGCCCACTATGTGAGGGTGGCGTAGAAAAAACCATTGATCACACTTGGTGAATAGTTGTTCAATTTATAAATCTCATAGTGGATTCCAAGCTAGCCATACACTTTTTTAGAACGGGTAGCTAACTTTAAATCAATTCAATGGAGAATATAACATTTATTATTTCTTTCTGTTCCATTGAATGAATTGAAACGTTTTGTTTTGTTTGGATAAAGAAGAAGCTCTTTAGTATAAATATGCCAGCTTTTTCTGTAAACAAATACAGAAACCATTCACTATACTTATACGGGGAGGCAGAGTTTTTGCTGAAGCAGAGGTTCTACTCTGTCCTACCCTTGTATTTCTTGGTCTCTCTGTAACTATTCTCTACATATCATGTGAAATAAATCATTCAACGGAAACTGCGTTAACTCGGATCAATTCAAAACAGCAATAAAGCCGATACCTTGTTACGAACATGAAAGCGTAACGTATAAAAAATCGATTCACATCTCAGGGAAGTGCTCATCAATTTCCATACAAGCCAGGATACTCATATCGAACGCTGTGTGTGTGTGTGTGCGGGAAAAAAATGAGAAAATTCTCCTTTCCCCAGCACGCATATGCTTATTGACGCGCTTATTTATGGATCTCCATCAGGGAACCGGGGACTTTGATGTCGGAACTTCTATCCACATGAAACGAGGTGCGTTACTGCTTCAAACGCCTTCCCCCGCACAGCCCAACCGTTTGTTCCTTTCAGATCATCAGCTCTGGATGCTGGATGCGCTCATTACGGCTTGGGAAAACTCTAAAATAATGTTGAATGGCGTTCGTAGGATGGGGTGTTCTTCCTGAGGTTCAAAGGATTTGTTGGATTCATCCGACGCTTTTAGGATCTCTCTCTCTATCGAGAACGGGCTTCAATTGATGAATTGGGCAATTAGTGGGACTTGGAGGAAATAACACATTCGACGTAAGAGATGATTACTTCGCTATCGGATGAATAGAGCGGACAATGAGATGGTGTGCCAATGGAGTGGTGAGAATACAGGGTGGTCGAGGGATGAGTGGGTGTTTATCGCTTGAAAACTTTGAATGATATTGGTGATTACCCATTTCAGCAGCATTTAAGTTGAATTGGTGTTTGTTTGCTTCTATACTACATCATAACGTATGAATTAAATCAGTCAATGAATTGAATTTATTTTACCAAATTTGGTACAGTAATTGGTACAAAATTGGATGAAGGTGCGGATGACTCTTTCATCATTTGGTCTCAATGAGAGAAAAATCCAAATACCTTCTTACGAAATCTGAATATTAGACATTCGAACATTTAGTTCACCATGGAAATTGAAAGATGTAGAGACTCGACGGTTTTGGACGTTTTGATAACAATGAACCTGATATGTATCTTCTTTTGAGAAGAAGCATTTCAAAAAATTATCAACTTAAAAAAATAAAGCATGTGTAGATAAATCCCAGCTTCACATGGTAAGCTTTCAAAAGAATGCCATTTGAAGAGCATACGCTATTGCAACGACCATGACTAAGTCACAATACACAATATTTTCCTGGGAAGATTGAAACCTACTCGAAATGCAAGGAAAGTTATCCATGATAGTTGACGTGACTTTAATCTAGCAGTTCTAGTATCTGAGTGGTGTCTGACCGGGGGTAGCAATTGTTATAAGTGTCCGGCGATGGATGACGAGTTCTCTCTACTGAAGGGTGTTTTTTTGAGAGCTATAGAACTTTAAATTGCAATAAAACAACGATGGATTATTCGATTGACATGAATTTTATTTATCCGCAAGATAATCTTGTGGCATTACA
Organism: Harmonia axyridis; assembly: GCF_914767665.1. Lineage (NCBI taxonomy): Eukaryota > Metazoa > Arthropoda > Insecta > Coleoptera > Coccinellidae > Harmonia > Harmonia axyridis. The sequence continues at coordinate 2,211,615 of NC_059502.1, forward strand.
TTTCAAATATGATTTCTGAAATTTGACCGCCACGGCTGGCTCGGATGTAGTCCAATCTGGACGTCCAATTTTCGATGACTTTTTCCAACATTTGTGGCCGTATATCGGCAATAATACGGCGACTGTTGTCTTCCAAATGGTCGAGGGTTTGTGGCTTATCCGCATAGACCAATGACTTTACATTGCCCCACAGGAAGTAGTCTAGCAGTGTTAAATCGCAAGATCTTGGAGGCCAATTCACAGGTACAAAACGTGAAATTAGGCGGTCACCAAACGTGTCTTTCGATAAATCGATTGTGGCACGAGCTGCGTGACATGTTGCGCCGTCTTGTTGGAACCACAGCTCCTGGACATCATGGTTGTTCAATTCAGGAATGAAAAAGTTAGTAATCATCGCTTTATACCGATCACCATTGACTGTAACGTTCTGGTCATCATCGGTTTTAAAGAAGTACGGACCAATGATTCCACCAGCCCATAAAGCTCACCAAACAGTCAGTTTTTCTGGATGTAACGGTGTTTCGACATACACTTGAGGATTAGTTCAACTCAGTGCTTACTTGTACCATGCTGTCTCCTATATCGAGTGCTCTCATAATACAAAAAGTATTGGTTCTTCTTCGAACTACTGTAAAATTTTGATTAAATGTCCCAAGGAACAAAAATGATTGCATCCGGCTCGAAGGACCAAAAACTGATGAATTTTTCCGTCGAAGAAGGAGCGATACTTTTTGTATTATGACAGCACTCGATACAGAAGACAGCACGGTTGGCGTAAGCACAGAGTTGAACCACAGAGAAATTCTCCTTTTTCCTGTATAAGCCTTAACAGTAACCACAACCCAAACTCATAATCGCTAGTCATCTTTACCTGTGTAGGGGACATGCACCAAAAAACATTCAGCTTTTATAAAATGATGCAGGTCTGGCCGTCATGGGATCTTGCTCCAAATGCCTCAATATCGATCCGAGTCGATCAAGGTCGATCGAAGTCAATCGTTTTCCCACCCCAATTAACCAAGGGATACCGGAACCGGTCGGACAGTCCGTGGCGGCCTTAAGCTTACCCCCGGAACCGTTTACACTTGCATATGTAATTGGAAACTATAAACATGGATCAGGGCAACAATTAAACCGCTGACCCGAGGATTAGAATCTTGCATGCACGTTTCTGTAGGGGGGATTATCTGCATGTCTCCCGGGGGGAGTAGGAGCGTGGCGGAATTACACGATTCGAAATGGGGTAATAATGTAACCAAGATTGTTTCGTGGAGGGAGGCTTAGTCGTGATAAATTCCCTCAAAAATTTAATTAAACAGACCAAGTTGTCCCGTTTGAATTTCATATTAGGTCGCGTCTTCACTTTTGCGGAAACTGGGTTAGTCGAGGGATGCATGCCTCTCGGTTTTAGGGGATGTTAGGTGCTGTGCGAGGGGTGAATGCGAAGTTCTCTTCATCGTGATTTAGTTGGTAATGGAAAAACAGTTGGTAGGGTTGTTCTTGAAAATGCTGACGAGGTTGTTTCGTTCTTAGCAATGAAATTAGGTCATGAAACGTTTTCCAGGATGTTTGCCAGATTGTGCATTTTTTCCCAGTTTTGCCATGGAATCAACATCAATAAATATACTTACTGACAAAGAATCTGCAACACCCAGAAGGAGCTGTTTAAATTTTAATTTTTTTTGGTAAAACATAGACAGTATAGCTAATTGAATTTGGAGAAAAAAATTGTGAAAGTTTATTCATGTAAACAATTTTTGTTACTTAAAAATTATAGTCGTTTTTTGCAAGTTTTTCAAATTTCACAACAAACCAGCTGTTCGAGGAGATCCAAAAAAGGTGTTTAGTAGTTGTTAAAATGCCTAGAGCACGTGTACGCGGAATTTATCGCCAGCTAAATGAATTTGAAAGAGGTCGAATTATTGGCCTACAAGAGGCGGGGTTGTCATTTCGAGAAATCGCTAACCGTACGAATAGAAATCCAACTACTTTTATCCGATGTTGTAAAGCGTGGTTTGTAAATGCCCAAAATCGAAGAAGAGTAGACACCGGACGTCGAAGTGGAACAAATGAAGTTCAAGATCGACGTCTAAGACTTATGGCCATTAGAGAACGATTTGCGACAACTCGATATTTGGCTGTTGAGTGGTTAGAAGAACAAGACCATCCTGTAACCATCCAAACAGTTTACCGCCGAATAAGATCTTTTGGACTGCAGCATTATCGACCCCATCTTGTGTTACTTCTGACGGTTGAACATCGTCGGCAACGATGCTAGAACGTCAACATTGGAATGTGGAATGGCATCAGGTCGTCTTTTCTGATGAATCTCCATTCTTCTTGGGTGCACCTGATGGCCGAAGAATGGTTAGACGACGTCAGGGAGAAAGACGTAAACCTCAGTTTGATGTTGAGTGTCATGTACACCGGACAGTAGGCGGCGTTATGGTATGGGATGCTATTGCGCATGCAAGTAGGTCACCTTTAAACTTTATTCGAGGTAAAATGACAGCGCTGCGTTACCTTCAAGAAATAGTGGAGCCATATGTTCTCCCTTACCTTAACCGGCTCGAGAATCCATTAATTTAGCGAGATAATGCCCGACCTCATGTTGCCAGAGTTTTTTCAAACATTTTCGAAGCGACCCATACGAATCTTTTGCCATGGCCGCCCAGATCCCGTGATCTTTCGCCCATAGAGCATGTTTGGGACATCATGTGTAGAAAGCTAGGAAATTTACTCCAGCCCTCACGGACTTTGGTGGCTCTGAGACATGAATTACAGGCAGCTTGGGATAGTATCCCTCAAGAAGAAATAGACCATCTTATTGCATCAATGCCGAGACGTGTTGGGGAGTGTATGAATAATCGCTGTGGACAAGCACATTTTCCACAACGAATATATTGAAAAAATTGTGAACCCTTTATTTTTCCCCAAATTTCAATCAAAATATACTCCTTGCTATACTATCTATGCTTTACCAAAAAAAATTTTGAATTTGAACATCTCCTTCTGGGTGTTGCTGTTTCGTTGTCAGTTAGGATATTTTACACTTCATTTTATCATCAGGATAAAGATCATATTCTAAATGTCTCTCATATGCGAATGAACTTATCATTCTGCATCCATAGAATTTCACACAACCTCATTTAAATTGATTATTGGATTTCATTATCCTCCAAGCACAAAAAATCATGAACAACTTCTTCGTCAACGGTCGAATGTCACTCACCATTCATCCCATTTCTGAAGAGCACTAATTAGGACTTCATTCATCCTCCATGCCTTTTCAAAGCTGCAACATGTGTCTGTGAACTTTTCAATGGAATATAATGAATATAAAAACGCATCTCAATACGGAAAAATCTCTCGACTAACCGATATCAAACGAGATCTGGGTCGACTAATAAACAAGGTAACACGTTTTCAGTTATCTCCTCCAATTACCTCTCCTCTATTTACACCCGATCCCGATTCATAATGATGGTTATTAGTCCTCCTAATTAGGGGTAAAAAAATCTCAGGTCTCAGGTACTTCTTTTCCACTCATTCTTTAGAAAATGGGCTAATTAGTGTATCCAATCGATGCGGTGGCTCTCAGTTTGTGCATTATTACAATCGGCTGATTAGAGGTTGAATTGATGATGCTAGTCGCGAATTCAGATGGATTTGTTTTCTGTCAGAATCCGAAATGATCAACTAGCCCTAATGAACAGATCTGATATTGATGAACGGACTCAAATTATGATGTATTAAGTGTACGTTGGAATTAAAATTATTATGGATGTCCAACGATGTTTTACGAAATTGACAGAGTCTTTATGCTAAAGTTCACTAGATTTTTAGGAGTAAAAGGATTAGTTCATTCTGAAGAATTTTATAAAATTAGTTAATTAAACAAGAAGAATAAATGCAACTCTTATTGCATTCTGTTTGATCTATTTTAAGATCTTAATACCAAGCTTCAATGGACGCGTTTCAAAATTTTGGATCATAGACTCAAGTCTGGATCAAGATGTTGAAGGTGACTGCTGGACCAGCCAACTCATACTCCAGATTTGGTCCCAAGTGACTATTTAAAGACCTCAAAGGATGGCTCTAGAGTCTAGGGAAAGAAATTTGGCTCTAATGCAAAAGTGATTGCCGAATTGTCACAACAAACAGCAAAGTTCATCGCAAAAAAACGCTCAGATGTTCATAATCTATGCCGAATCATACTCTACGGTAACTTAGAATGTTATAGCGTTTTTGTGTGACGAATTTCCGTCTGGATCTGATTCAATCATGACCTTGCAGTGTTCGTCGTAATAAAACGCCTTATTATAATATTCTATGATTCGGCATAAATGTCCAAGACGTTTTTTCGCGATGAAATTCCTTTTTGAATGTGACAATTCTCAACTTTGCAGAGTGTGTCGGGAAAAAACACCTTACGTTTATTTACAAAGACGAGTCATAGAATATGAACTCTTAGGAGTTTTTTTCCAACGAACTTTCCATCTGGAATCTGGATATGCTACCACATTTACGACTTCTAAGGAAAGAAATTCGGCTCTAATGAAGAACTGTTTGCCGATGTTGAAGACTATTTCGAAAACAAAGACGAATCTTTCAACTGAAAAGGTGTTTATATTGACGAATAAAGTCAAATTTTTAAGAAAAATATATCCCAAGTTGTTCACTTTCGCTTCTACTGGGCCCGTTCAGTCACGTCATCTGTGCTGTTATTAGTGTTATTTGAATAATTTCGGTAGAATAAAGCAGGTGTAATGATCATCGCGTGAGAAATAATCTGAAATTATGAGATTCGTTTAATTAATTTAGATTTTCACCCATAAGGAACACTTTCATCGGAAATCGATCTGGTAATAAATTTGTCAGTCGTAAATTTGATCAACTAGAACATGGGATGAAAGCGAAAGAGTTCATTTGAATTACAAATTCGTTTTAGGTATCTTTTCCAAAACGTTTTTTTTTGTTAATTATATTGATCTATATAGCTTTCGGTTTTCTTGTGACTTCGTGCACATTTCTGCGAAAGCATGTAGTGTTCTATATGGTGGATTTATTCGCTGGCTGCTCATTTCATCCAGAAATGTCAATATGTACGTTTGTATGTGTCGGAGAACATATACACTGTGTCCGTAAAGTATGGAACAAATTCATTTTTAGCTAAACAGACCATTTTAAGAAATAATCCTGAAACACATCGATTTTTTTATTTTAATTTACCCTATTTTTAATAATAAGCTGATATACAGGGTGAATTACTTTCTAGTAATGACGTCACCGTCAGTTTTTTAAATGTAATACCCCCATTCTGTCTCAATTTTCCGATTAGGTACTCTAGCTGAGCTGATTCCAAAAATGTATCATATATCGATTGCAATTGGTATCTATAGGGTGGACGAAAATACAATAGTTTTGTTTGTGCTCATAAAGTAACGCGTAACATTCTTTATTAGTTAAATCAACAATATTATCAAAAATACTTATTGTCTAGCGGCAATTGGTTTCAATGTGACACCCTGTAGTTTGTTACATTTTTAGATTAATAAAAATGAGCTGTTTCCAAACATGTTTGGTATTTGTGGTCTAGCAGACAGAATATGGAAGAAATTATTTTTTATTTTTATACATTTTTAATAATCTAAAAATGTAACAAACTACAGGGTGTTACATTCAAACCAATTGCTGCTAGACAATAAGTATATTTGATAATATTGTTAATTTAACTAATAAAGAATGTTACGCGTTACTTTATAAGCACACACAAAACTATTGTATTTTTGTCCAGCCTGTACCAATTGAAATCAACATGTGATACATTTTTGGAATCAGCTCAGCTAGATTAATCGGAAAATTGAGACAAAATGGGGGTGTTCCATTTGAAAAAAATTACGGTGACGTCATTACTCGAAAGTAATTCACCTTGTGTATTAGATTGTTATTTCAAAATACGGTAAATTGAAATAAAAAATCGACGTGTTTCAGGATTTTTTCTCAAAATGGTCTGTTTAGCTGAAAATGAATTTGTTCCATATTTTACGGACACAGTTCAGATAAATATTATATTTTTGTGCAGTCGTGTTTTCATAAGTAACACTAAATTTAAACCTCTCAAATACTGAAGAGACCTGAAAAATCTTTCATGAAAACAAAAATAAATCAATCTATATATTTATGCAGATGTGTAAACCACTTTTGCGACTTCAACACTAATATTATTACGTCAAAGATAAACATCATCGACAAAAACCAAACCTACCATGAAATAACGCCAATCTCTCTCAAACAACAATCCCATGAAAAATCGACATCTGAATGGCACCTGAATAAATCCATTCATCATCCTCCACTCCTCCCAACAATAAGAATAACATCCCAAAAACGCCATCTTTCACCAAATCGATAGCAACAAGTGGTAGTGGTGGAAACCGTGAAATGAAGAAATTCATCGTCTCGCTAATGACTCATACATAAACATCATTGGAAGTCTCCCAAGATACAATCGTGAGACTTTTGCCTGTTCACACCCTGGGCCATCAAGTGTAACGGGGCCCCCCTGGTCTTAACCTATGCCCCAGCGGGAGGGGAGGCACCTGTGAACGGAAGCAGAACAATGGGCCAAGACAGGTGAGACCATTAGTAATCTTCATTTGGTAAGACAATAAATGCTGTTCCTTTGGGTTTTGTGCGTAGACAGACGGAGGTGAGCCAGAGGCGGAGATCAGGGACGGCGGGATTAAAACTGTATGCCCAAGAAACACAAACATTGCTTATTTTACATTATGGTCCATTGTTTACTCCTTCAATGCAAAATATGAAATAGTCGATAAAGAAAGTTTCAATGGATATCGCTCGGTAAAATTTGAACTATAGGTCATATAAGGCTAATTGAAAAGTGCCAGGTATGATAGACAGATTGCGATGCTATAGTATTAAATCCATATGATTCTTAATTAGTACCGACTTTAAAACAATACGTGTCAAAATTTGACAGCATTCCGACCATTAGTTTGTGAGATATTGCGTTGTGAGTGTAGCTGGATGCTGATAAAATATTGCTTTTTGAAGGCGAGAAATACAGTTGAAGCAAAATCTTGGCTTGATGAAGAGTTACCGAGGTCTGCACCAGGAAAATCAACCATCATTGATTGGTATGCTATGTTTAAACGTGGTGAAATGAGCACCGAAGACGGCGAACGCGGTGGACGACCAAAGGAGTCCGTCAATGACGAAAAAATAAAAAAAAATCACGAAATAATTTTGAATGACCGTAAAGTGAAGTTGATCGAGATAGCAGACATTGTGAGGATATCATCTGAACGTGTACATCATATCATTCACGAATATTTGTACATGAGAAAGCTGTGTGCAAAATGGGTGCCGCGCGAGCTCACAATCGATCAAAAGCAACAACGTGTTAATGATTCTGAGCAGTGTTTGAAGCTGTTCAAGTGCAATAAACCTGAATTTTCAAGTCGATATGTGTCGATGGATGAAACATGGCTCCATCATTTCACTCCGGAGTCCAATCGACAGTCAGCTGAGTGAACTCAAACGATGAACCGAATCCGAAGCGAGGAAAAACACAACAGTCAGCTGGCAAGGTTATGGCATCAGTAGTTTTGGATGCGCTAGGTATAATGTTCATTGATCACCTCCAAAAGGTCCAGACCATCAACAGCGATTATTATATAGCGTTATTGAATCGTTTAAAGAAATCGTTAAAAAGCGGCCCCATTCGAAGGAAAAAGGTGCTGTTTCCTCAAGACAATGCTCCGTGTCATAAATCAATGAAAACAATGTCAAAATTGCATGAGTTCGACTTCAAATGGCTTTTTCATCCACCGTATTCGCCAGATCTGACCCCCAGTGATTTTCTCCTGTTCTCAGACCTCAAAAGAATGCTTACCGAAAAGAAATTTAGCGCCAATGAAGAAGTAATCGACGAAACTGACGCCTATTTTCAAGCGAACGACAATTCGTACTAGAAAAATGGTATCGAAAAGTTGGAAGATCGCTATAATCGCTGTATCGCCCTCGAAGGCAACTATGTTGAATAATAAAATCGAATTTCGCCAAAAAAATGTGTTTTACTATGGTAGACCGGGGACTTTTCAATCGGCCAGAGAAATTATATTTAAATCCCTTCAGAAGTTTCATTTTTGAGAAGCAAGGCGTTTTCAATAATTTAAAACAATTTTAAACGGCTTCAAGGTGGTGTAAAAATTTGCCACCTGTCGATCCATATAAAATATTGACGAGCCGCCACTGGGTAGACCCTCTGCCGTGTGGCTTTTTGGTATCGGTGGAAGATAGAGCAGACATTATTAAATCATGTATAATGATGGACGTATGATCACGTTAATTATGAAAACAGGGGTAAATTGCATTTCATTATCTTTTTCTCGGGCAGTGTTGGCAAGATGGCATTGCAAGTTTTTTCGTTGGGAACGTTTCTACGGAGCCACACACGTAAGGGATGTACTGATTCCTCAGATAATCGTAATCATAACATGCATTTAATTGAGTATTGTTGGAACAATGCATCTAACGATACGAAAAAATGAAGAAAAAGTTGTTTAGATTATTAGGCGGGAATAAATGAATGAATAAACACATGAAAAACAGGAGGGTGCTCATTCTTGAGAATCTGGAACATTTAATTCCTCTGATTCGTCTAGGGAAAAATTCTTATTAATGTTGGCATTGTGTGAATGAAAATAGTGGTGTGTTAATATCTTCAGCTGTAGAGCGTTACGATTTAAAGTACCCAAGTGAATTACCTTAAAATTAGCTAATATTCATTTGAGTTGAAACAATTGTATCATATTTATATGTTTTCATCTCAAAGGTATGATGACTCGAAAATCAGAGTAGAATATGTAAAACTCTTTATTCTCAATATAAAGAATTTTTCAATAGGAGGTTTCATTCTGATATTAAAAAAAATAGTTATTTATAATACAAGTGCAGAAGGCATTGATATTCTTCCACGAGTTCAAAATTCAAAAACGAGCCACGAAGTGGCGAGTTTTGGAATGAACGAGTGGTAGAATGAGCCTTCTGTACGAGTATTATACATTATTTTCTCTAATTCATTGCATTCTCATTGAAATTAATGAAATATTTCCATAAATATATTTAAGTGATTTTTTCATTGAAAAATGTTGGTTGGCAGAACTGATTTCTTTAAGGCAAATTGATGAATTGACAGATAAAGCCGTGGCGGAAAGTTCGGAGTACCAACATAGAATAATAAAATATAACCATGAAAACTGTGCGTTTCTGATATATTCTCGCACGATTTTGTTCTACAATATGTGGAAGAATGAACGGAATAACCACAGAATTAGAGAAAAGTATATTTCCAGAGGAAATTAATGATGGAAAACGATATCAGGCAAATGTCGTCCATGGCTACGGTTGCAGCCACATATGCCTTTCTTGAAATTATTCATGATCAATTTGCACATTTGCTGCTGTATGTTCTCGATAACTTCACGAATTTCATCTTCAATGTCTTGAATCGATTGTAAAGCATTGGTATCTACCTTATCTTTCACGTGGTCCCGAAGAAAAAAGTCCAGGTGTTAAATCACAAGATCTCGGGGGCCAATTGTGATCACCTCTTCAAGAAGAGTATAGTCTCCGAGGTGAAAATGGGCCTAATGAAGATGACCAAATTTTCCCAATTTTAACAATTTCAAGGCGTTGTAGAAGCGTATATCTTTCTATTTTTAGTAATGTTGTAGTTTTTGCTTATCAGATGTTAAAGGAAGACAGCTTTCAAAGTAAAAACTGTCCAGATGGCGGGATATTCAAAATGAAAACTCTTATTGAGAAACCTTTCATACAGCTCCTTTCAATAATCAAAAATGTAGCAACAAGTCTGTTTGCACTATAAATTCCTTTAGTTAGTAGGCCTTTGTGGAATACTGTTTATTGTTGATATGTACAGGATATTTTTTTATGTAAATGTGGATATTATTCAGCATAACCTTATAAATTCTGACAGAAATTAATTCATCCTCGGAAAGTTCTCTGCTTCACAATAATCTCCCTGAACGTTAATATATAACAGAACTTCTCCAAGTACAACCCACCATACAGTAATAAAATCGCGCAGGGTCAAACTCCAAGCAAACTATCTGAACAACCTTCCAAACTTTTATACTGTATATAACAAAAAAAAAAGTAGCGATACGTATCTACATAAGTCATTCTTGACGACAGTCATTACCAAGCTAATAAAAAAGAAAATGAGTGGAAATTGGTATGCAGCCTTGAGGCGCGACAGTAACACAAGAAAATGACCCAGAAAAAGTTATAAATGGTATGATGATTCGAATTTATTTGAACAGCGATCGTCGAGGCATATTGTTGATAATTCTTGGAAATATTAGGCCATTTGAAAAGTTACCGGTCTGATGCACAGATGGCAGTGCTAGTATTAAATCCATATGATTTTTAGTTAGTATCAACCTTCAAATGATACGTCAAAAAAATTTGACAGCAGTCCGACCATTAGTCGTTAGCGTTATTGGATCGTTTAAAGGATGAAATCGTTAAGAAACGGCCCCATTCGAAGGAAAAAAAGGTGCTGTTTCATCAAGACAATGCTCTGTTTCACAAATCAATGAAAACAACGGCAAAATTGCATAAATTGGGATTCGAATCGCTTCTGCATCCACCGTATTCGCCAGATCTGGCCCCCAGCGACTTTTTCCTGTTCTCAGACCTCAAAAGAATGATCGCTGAAAAGAAATTTAGCGCCAATGAAGAAGTAATCGCTGAAACTGAGGCCTATTTTGAAGTGAAAGATAAATCGTACTACAAAAATGGTATCGAAAAGTTGTAAGATCGCTATAATCGCGCTATCGCCATCGAAGGCAACTTTGTTGAATAATAAAATCGAATTTTGCCAAAAAAATTTGTTTTACTATGATAGACCGGGGACTTTTCAATAGGCCTGTTATTTGAACAGCGCTCGTCGAGGCATATTATTAAGTTGGTAATTCTTGAAAATACCCGTCTAGGGCATATTTTCCGCTAAGAATGCTGAACGTAATTCGATTGCATGTAAATTTAATCCGGTCGTTTAAGCTGGGTTATTATTCCATTAGCTGAGGCTGTAATTAGACCAGCATAGATCGCTACTTGTGCCTTGAAAAATATCGACTTTACACGTCGTATTGGTAAAAGATTGCGGCGTTATGAATTAAAATACCAATTTGAAGTATTGATTAGCGTAACTATTGATTATTTTTAATGGCCGTTTAGATAAGAAAACCTGATGGACACTCTTGTGGTGATCGGGTAATTAATAGGAATCTATTGGATAGAATGTTTCATTAATTATTTTTGATCCGTTACAGATTGAAAAAAAAAATTAAAAAAACAAGTTATGAACTTTTGAACATCAGTAGATTAATGAGCCAATGGCACCATTGAAATACACATAACAACTGTATAAAAGTATGTTTTCGAAGGGCGCAATCAGCTCATGAAGGAGCCCTCAAAAATCTACCCTCAAATCTCAATTGCATCGGATCTGAGGTGGTTTTTTCTATACTTTTCTTGGATTTTTTCTGGCTTTGATGGTGCGAATAACATGAAATTTTGCGAAAGGTTTAATATTCTTATTTCACATATAAATGCAAATTTTCATTCCAATCGAATATGCAGTTTTGAAATTAAGAGGAATAAGTTATTTGTTTTACTAAGCAGCAAAGTAGTAGATTGACTGCCGCGGCTGATAATTCATAGCCAAGCGTAGCGAGACTAGAAATTCAGCAAGGCGGTCAATATACTTTGCTGCAGAGTTGAACATAGAATTTTTCTCCAATTGTTTATAATGATACATGTAGGATATTCTATTTGCAAATTATTACAGTTCCCACACTCTTTTTATTTTTCCTGTAGTGATTAATTAAAACAAAATTTGATTGAAATCGCAATTGTTGGAATGGTTGGTTGCTATGGAAATGTATATGTTCATGATAATTATAGTTTAACAACTTATGAAATATCTGACAGTTTTGTGGAATAATATCGGAATTACTTATATTAATGACAGTGATAGCGACTTAGAGAAAAATAACTTTTTTCGGCAACCGTCCGGGAAGTGCTCACTTCCTGGACGCTTTTTCTCTGAGAAAGTAGCATTTCCCGGCCTAGTCCGGAAAGTACGTACTTCCCGGACTAGGCCGGAAAAGAAACATAGAATCCATAGCAACCGAGATAGCGGCTGACAGTTCATATGAAATTAGTTGTCAAAAATTTGCATGTTTTTTGATCGCAATCACAATAAAATATGGAAAGCAGCAGCGATAGTGTTATTTTACATGGTTGCCGAAAAAATATTGTACGCAACACGCCCGAAAATGGTTTTTTTGGACTCACAGACTTCCAGGACTCGCTTACGCTCGTCCTGGAATTTTGTCTATTCGTCCAAAAAAACCCTATTTTCCGGACTTGTTACGTAAATTACTATTCTGCCTAGGCAGGAAAAGTAATACTTTACTGATTGATATAAATCTGCAAAATCAATATTAGATAGGGCGTAATATGTTCAAGTAGTAAGCGTTCAAAAATTGTGTATTGACTCGAAGTAGTCCAAATGCGAAAAGAAGATTTCTCCCGAAGAGATATGAAAGTGCATTTCTGATACCCTTTATATAAATAACATTGTTGATTTTATCTTCCTCTAGCAAATAATTTCTAGAGTCTAGAATAGAATTCCTATCTGAATCACAAACACCAAGTTTGTCGGGGATGTTATAGAAACCGATGTTTTTTTATCTTCGAAATTAATCAGGGCGATTCACATTCACGAGAAGTCCGAATCGAGCCGCCAAAGGAGGAACACAATATTATTTAGATAATAGTTGGTAGCTACAGTTGCCGAATCCTTTGTCGGCTGTTCATTATTTATTCCACTGTCATTAGAAAATCACATCTGCTGACGATTGATGCGTGCCGGCCCTTTTAAATCCATTTTATGCATCTGCCAAATTGTTTTCAGAAGAACTCTATACGGTTTCTCATTACTTATTATAACCCAATCATTCCTCCATTTCATCTCATTAATTCATTTGAAATAAAATCATAAATAAGAATAAGAAGAAATAACATCAATAATTTTATATGCGTATTAATTTTCTTGTTCCTATATTTTCGTATCTCAACACAAACATGTAAAATATGATCAGTTGTATAGTATTAACCACAATCTCCGGTCATTTCAAGAAAAAAAGTCCTATAAGCAAACTATTTCTTTGAAGGGAAATACTACTGTTTATCTTTTCATCTTTATAGTATTAAACGTCATACTTATTAACTACCTTCGATATAGCATAGAGAAATTCCACTATGAGATTCGTAGACTGTTAAAATCTTACTTGAATTCAAAATTGTTAATGATACAAAAATATGTCTCGCAGAAAATTGAAACCGTTTATACAGAAAAAGATACACGTATGGAAAAAGACCCAATCGGGTGAAAAATGTAATTGAACCAACCAAAGTCAAAACAATCCGATTGAAATATAGAAAAACTCAAATCCTCGCCCACAAAATAACCCAACCCGGATCTGATACCAAGGAATCGAATACGAAAAAAATAACAGTCCACGCGGAGACTCGGAAGTTCCAGTAGCTCCATAAAGAGTCCCTTAATCACCGCAATATCCCCTAGACGAGTCAATAAAAGTAGAAAAACTCATTAGAAGTGATTCATTACCGGCATACATTATACTTCGGGTCCTCGAACAATAAAATTACACATCCAAGAGAGCCAGGAACATTCTCACAGCCTGAGGCCGAGGCTAGGCTCTCTCGGTTCGCTATGAATAGGAACGCTGTTTCTTAGAAGGCTGTCAATTAAGATAATGCCCTGTTCGGGTTCCGTAAGATACGCGTTATCAGACTACCAGTAAGCTGAGGTGCGTGAAATTCGATAAAATAACCCGATACCGAAGACGATGTTCTCTAGAACATGTAATAATAATCTGTCAGGCGTTCTCACGCTGATGAAGAGATACCTAGGTGCTACCAGAAGGGCCTACACAAGTCGTTTCTTGGTAGGGATTTGTAGATATAGAGGATGTTTCAATAAAACTGCAAGATTTGAATTGCGCGCCATTCTGATATTTTCATTTTGTGTTGACAGATCGATTGGTGACATGACACGTAACTCAATAAGTGTGTTATGCCATAATGTAATAAACATAGATAGAGGAAGTATACGCAATTTTTACATGTCCCCAACATGGTTAGATTACGTTGTCGGATTGTGATATATTTTCAAATCCACAATTTTACTATATCGTTATGAATGTATATTAGATTGAATGAAATATATTTATTTCAGTGATTCCCGATTAAATATGCCAGTTTGATTATTAGGAATTCGATATTTTTCCCAATTGTCGAATACATAATAAGCAGAATACGTGTATTTATTATTTTCGGTATCTACCTGCTGAAATCCAAGGTTTGGCAACTTTTGCTCTCCTAGTGTCATCGGTTGTTTCACGTCGTTTTGCGCGCTTGACGTTTGTTTTCTGAATTTCTGATCTTTTTAGGTATTTATTTCAATATATTTTGAGTAAATATGAAACGTTGATTCACTATGGGACATAAGAAATGCGTTCTTTGTAGAGAAACTCGCGAATCGTGTGAAATATCGTATCACTGATATTTTTCCATTTCCGCGCGCTTCATGTCAAATTTGATAATTCTTTTAAAACATATTTTTTTTGATAATAAAATTCAATTGCTGTTCTCCTTAAAAATAGAATTTTGATTCGTAAGGAAGCATTATTCAGGAATTGACTGAAATTGACCAATAATCAGCCCTCAAAAATCAATTTTCTCATTTTCTGATCCATACTACCCATTCCAGAATAGTGACTGAAATCAAAACTTCATCAGATTTGACCGATTATTATTTTTCAGTTAATATGCTACTATTCGAAGAAAAGATTATAGATCCATAAAAAAGAAAATAGGTGTATAGAACACTCAAGTTGACTTAATAATACATATTTTTCAGCATTTTATCGAATTAATTTTCATATCTATCAACAACTGACAACTCTGGCATCATAACAGTTATTTAATTTCCGAAAAAATCAACAGATTTCGAAAATAACTCTGGCGTTGTCTACATATCTCTACTCGACGACCCGCCAATGCTATTACCCTAACAATCCTCCTCACATCCTTCTATCCTCTTCCCAAGCTTCCCCAAGGGCCCGGATCCCCCCAAATTTGCGAAGATAACCCATCACTCATTTCCTAATCCCCAAGTATCACAACTTGTCGACAGAGGACCCGAAAAAATAATTTCCCAGAAAGCGGCTCTCAAATATCTATTTCCGAGGCGTCTGAATATTTATTCCTTTGTCGTTTCTGTTTTTCGGGATTGCCTGCCGATATCCATTCAATTCTCCAGATATTATATTTTTTTCCTTTTGTGACAGGCGGGGACACATTCATCACGGCCTTTCCCTTTGAAGCTTCGGCACTCTGGATGGAAGTGAGCGCAGGGAAACTCATATTCTTTTATTGGAGTCGAGTGTGGTCGTGGTAACCCATATTTTCCGACGATTTTCCGTTTTACATGTGCAGGATGGGCGTCTATCAGATGGATCTGTCGGAGGCAGGTGAGGTGTTGACGTTTGGAGGAATTGGTGGAATTGATGTCGATGACGTTTTTGAGTAGTTCGACTAAATTAGAAAAAAAATTAAGGGAAGAGCAGTGGATGTTAGAAGGTTTTTGATCACTCGATCATTCAGTTAGTTCTGGACCTAGAGCACATATGACACCACAAGTACCAAGAAACTTAGTTACCAAACGTCAGAAGATGTCTGTAAGTCTGTTGATATTTTTTAACAAGAAATCCAGTCTGAATTGAGATATTGAAGTTGTTAAAAATCGATGAAAACCATGGTTTTTTCGAATCTTCAGACAAGAAAGTAATCAAAAAGTTAGAGTAGCATTGTAGAACATGTATAACTATGGGGTGAAATGGCTCCAAGGAGATTATTCCTTCATATCTACAAGTCTCTTGTTCAAAGTATTTTTTGTGTAGACTAGCATTGTCGATGAAAGCATTTCGAAACCAGGTGATCCGGAGTTTCTTCCTCCTCCACACAGAATCTGCTCTCTTCGTTTTCTACAAGTCTACAAGACTCATTCTCATGAGGTGCTTCCTGAGGCAGCCATACCCTATAAGGATTCCAGTGAGGAGTAGTAGCATCTTCTTGCTATGATCCACATACTTCTTAGATTTCGCAGAATCAAAGTTTCGAATAAACTTTTTGGAATGATCCAAGCCAGGAAGATTTCTTATTCTCTTTAGGTTTTCTTCCTCCTGACACTCTTTCTTGTAGGTACATTTACCTATTGAAGAAAGAAGTCCATGCTCAAAGTGGAGTAGCAAATATTGAAGAGGGAGACTAAGGTCTCTAACTATTTTCCACAAACGTTTCTGGAGAAGATTTAGAGACCCTAGCCCTTCTCTTCAACATTGACCTATACCACAGAGAGATTCTGAGCCAATGAGAGTGTTTGTGATCCTTTTCTGACAAAGTAGTTGGCCTTTATTCCATTCAGTTTCCGAGTGGCCAAGAACCTAGACTAAATAGACCTTGTTATTCTAGCCTATTTTGTTGAATTTCCTTTGGCACTCCAATACCATCTTAGAATCGATGATATGTGAGCTCAATGCTTTTATTGCAGCCTGACTGTCAAAAAGTATCGCTATATAACAGTTCTGAGAGTTTCTCTGTCTGCCTAAACGACACTTGGAAAACGGCCCAACTATAGAGAGCATTTGGTGCTAGCCTTGAATACTTCAGTGCCACTCCTCATTGTTGTTTTAGAACCATATGGGAACCCACATTGACACTTCGTCCTAAGAAACCAACTATATTCGGAATGTACTAGATAAAATGGGATGAAAAAGTTTGAGACTCACCTAATTTAAAGCTGATGTTCATATTGCCGCTAATTCAACTTCACTATAAGTGTTCTTCAGAATTTCTCTGCCATTTGTATTCTGAAACAAAAACCATTTTGTTAGTAAATTATGAAACACCTCAGGAAAAACGTTCTGGTGATACCTGAAGAATACAAAGGAATATGGAGATTTTTATGGAACACGATACGTAAAAGACTATTTTAATTTTCAATATAAATTCTATCAAGGAAGGATGGAATTTGAATATTCAAAATGGTTCATTGAAATGGCACTGAAATGGCAATTTGAAATGGACTAAAATGGAAATTCAAGTTTTGTGTTCATTACCTAGGTACTTCAATTATGGAGTAATTTGCATTATTTTGTATTACATAGAAAAACAAGAAGCATAAATGATAATATATAGGGTGTTTTTTTTTTCGAGGTATATAACTTTAAACTGGCATTACTGTTCGAGATGACGACCGATTTAACAGCTGTTAAGTGATTTATTCTCAGTTTGGTTTGGCAATTTATCATGAATAGAGAAACAGAAATGATAGTATAAATTCTTCTCGATACGAATAACAAATTCTTCAAAATATCAAAACTTTGAAAAAAAAATTCCCTTCGAAAAAAAATTCACGTAATTTTTCATAAACATGTTACACGACGTAAAAAGCGATTTATAAGCAGATCAACCAACAAACCGACGAATGACTAATGAGAGGCTACATGTTTCCACCCGAATTGAATAGACCCATCAACGGTGAGAACCGCTAAAAACCTAGAAATTCGTCGACTCTCACTCGACCCCATCGCAATTCAGGAGGCCCGTTTAGTAAAAAATCTAATTGGTAAACGAGCAACAACAAGGTACAAAATGACTTGCTCATTAGCACTGACTCGCATTTTAGCCACTTTCAGGTGGGAGTCGGGAATTTTCGACGTACCTACATAGTTATTCAGGGTTTTCGAGAACTGGGGTTCGACTCCCCTCATCGCAGTTTGCAAATCGCTTGCCTTCTTTATGCGAGCAGATTTTAGCCGTTTTTTTTTACGCTCGGGCGTTTTGTTTGTGGGGAAAACTCATTTGGAGTGGAAGTTGTTTCGGTGTTTGAAATCAGATGCAAATTAGGCGAAAGTTTATTTCATTGCTATAAAGTTTTGGGGTTTATGTCGTTTGTAGATTGTTATTTTGATTTTATTGTTCGGTAAGGAAGGGGATTATTGAGTATGTAATCCCCTTGGGCATTAACTAAATAAAGGGTGTTTTTTTTAGAGCTATAGAACTTTAAATTGCAATAAAACAACGATTCGATTGACATGAATTTCAATTATCCTCAAGATAATCGTGTGGCATTACATTTTAAATATGATTTCTGGCATATAACCGCCACGGCTGGCTCGGATGTACTCCAATCTGGACGTCCAATTTTCGATGACTTTTTCCAACATTTGTGGCCGAATATCGGCAATAACACGGCGAATGTTGTCTTCCAAATGGTCAAGGGTTTGTGGCTTATCCGCATAGACCAATGACTTTACATAGCCCCACAGAAAATAGTCTAGCGGTGTTAAATCACAAGATCTTGGAGGCCAATTCACAGGTCCAAAACGTGAAATTAGGCGGTCACCAAACGTGTCTTCAATAAATCGATTGTGGCACAAGCTGTGTGACATTTTGCGCCGTCTTGTTGGGACCACAGCTCCTGGACATCAACGTTGTTCAATTCAGGAATAAAAAAGTTAGTAATCATGGCTCTATACCGATCACCATTGACTATAACGTTCTGGCCATCATCGTTTTTGAAGAAGTACGGACCAATGATTCCACCAGCCCATAAAGCGCACCAAACATTCAGTTTTTCTGGATGTAACGGTGTTTCGACATACACTTGAGGCGTAGCTTCACTCCACTTCACTTTCAGCAGGTAGATACTTACAGAAAATAATAAATATTCTGCTTGTTATAAATTTGACAATTAGGAAATATATCGGATTCCAAATATTCAAATTTTTATATTTAATCGGAAATCACTCAAATACACATAATTCATTCAATATAATATACATTCGTAACGATATAGTAAAATTGTCGATTTGAAAATATATCACAATACGACAACGTATTCTAACCATGTTGGGGACATGTAAAAATTGCGTACCTATACTCCTTTTATCTATGCTTATTACTCTATGGAAAGTACCGATATCGCACAAAGTTTTATTCGGGAATTCCTTCTTCTTCAACTTGAATACACATTATTCAAGTTATATTTAGTTGGCTGTTTCAACATCCTTTTCATATTATTTTGTTAATTCTTTGCAATCGGTCTAGGAGTCATTGCTCCGATCAATCAAACTCGTAAATGATGATAACACAGATTGATGTTTGGGAAATATTGCTTCGGAACCTTTTGCGAGTAGCATAATTGCATATTTTATATGACTGAGAAATCCCAGCATCAGTCGACATTAGGAAGTATTTTTGTACGAGAAGTTCAACCAGTAGAAGTAGGACCAGAAGATATTGTGACAGTAAGTAATAAAATCCCTGATGTTCTCAAAATGATAAAGTTCAATCCTACAAAACAAGCGCTCAAAAAAAAATCTTTCATAACAGCTTCCCTGTCTAACCTTCCAGAAACAAATAAAAGAAACCCTTCTTCCCGAGTAGGGAGGAAATTGTCCTCGAGTTGTAAAATAACGCTCGATTTGCGCTGTATGAAAAGACTCTCGAGACCCATTCTTCTGTTTAAGGACGCAGTACCCAACTTTTCTCCAACGCCCCTAAATCTTGCAACTCATTTGGGGGGGAACAGACATCGAAGTATCAAAATATCATCCGGGGTGTGCGGAACCCGGATCCGATGCCAATATGTCGGGCTGATCCTCCCATCTCCCGAGATACATTCGTCGAGATTTTATGGGATGCCAGCGCCACTTTTATTGCATCCCTGAAACCTGACCGGGAATGTTTTATATCATTGTCAATTTAATTCCCGCTCTTGATGTCGGTTGTTCTTGTTGTCGCCAGATAAAAGGAACTATATAAAGTTTTCAGTTCGGCTGGAGTTGTTCACTTCACCCCCTTAAGTACCCGTGGGGAACACCTTTGTTGTACTTTTTTCAATTTCCGAGTAGGATGATTTATCGACGTTGAGAAGTTTGTTGGTTGGATGGAGTTAAGTTTGTGAATTTTCAATTATAAGGGGTATGAAGCGTGTGGAAAACTGTCGAATGTTGGTTATCAATTTGGAGATGTTGGAAAAAAAAATGGACTCGGTCTGAGATGTTATATCTTCTAAATTATTCGTTGTAGACCCCTCAAAGAAAAACGTTTTTTGAACATCAGGTTCTGCTCTGGAACAAAGTGAGATTTCAAAGGGCGTAGCTTAAATCCAGGAGAAGTTGCAGCCTTAGGAATTTCATCCATTTTTTTTTGAAAATTTCACATTTTTACCTATGATTTCTGAAACAATGTACGATGCATCCCATTTTAGGTGAGACTGCCAGGTTTCTCGCTTGTTATTTAAGATAGAGCCTTGCGGTTTTCACGTTCCTGTCCTACTTTTTCGTGCAACTCAAGTTGGTCTTATCAGATTTTGCATAACTGTTTCTGTTCAAGAGATTTTGGAAATTGATGATTTTCGGACCCCTCCTTTATCTCCGAAGTTATTAGAAATAATGCTGAGGTAAAAACTACGTCTGAATCAGAATTCTGCGTAGAATCCAGTGGCGTACTCAATTTTTTTTTCGGGGTATGGTTTTGAAGATTCAACACATTTTGAGGAGATGCGAACTCGAAATTTAGGAAAATATTGACTTTTCATTCAAAAATCGTCCTATGTTCCTTTCTGTCAGTTGTATTATGTAAGGCACCTCTGAATCCACAATAATTCAACATTCCGGCAAGTACCAATCCCCGATGGCTTATCAATTAGCAAGATAAACGGCAGCGAACCGCAATTAAGGCCCTCCCTACACAGTAAAATATCAGCGGACACGTGTACCCAATCTTCTAGAGGAAAGAAACAAGAAAGACGACGCCAATAACCCTAATCACGTGTAACTCGCCTCCTCCCTCCCGGGTCCTGTACCAACGAAGGGAAGAGGGGGAATTCTTCCACAATTTCACGGGAAGTTATCTCGCGAACTCTGGAGATAATTACTGTACCTTTTCATAACGACACAGCCGACTACGACTTGGCTGAATAACAATCAGTCCATAAATCTGACTCGGATGTTTAGACGGAAATGTTCTATCGAATGGCTCTCTTTGCAATTATATTGCTTCGGTTAGAAATAGAGGTTAAGTGATCGTTTTTATTGCGCGTTCTTCTGGGGAATTGGTACTTGGGAGCTATGGGATAGGTGGCTATGAGATGACATACCCGCGTCCCGCCCGCAGAGCAATAAACATAGATAGAGAGAGCATATGTCATTTTCAGTAAGCAAATTTTGTTCCCAACATATCAAATTTGACATGAAGCGCGCGGAAATGTAAACATATCAGTGATACGTGATTTCATTCAATTCGCGAGTTCCTCCACAAAGAACGCACTTCTTATGTCCCATAGTGAATCCACGTTTCTTATCAACTCAAAATATATTGAAATAAAGAGCTAAATACACTGCGCAAAAAAATTAACGCACATTATGGAAATCTCAAATTTATTCTACAACTGAAGATGTTCTCAATGATAATTATTTTTATCAGAATTATGCATGCATATGTTATCCACTCTCAACGTTTTTCTTCAATACATATGTTTTTTCCCAGCAGAAATAAAAAAAGATGAGATTATCAGATTTGGCTCCATTCTGAAATCAGTTTTTTCTCGATCAATTCTAGTGATCAATAGTTTTTCTTCCGTTTGATTTTCTACAATCCAACGCTATGCAAAGCGAAACACGCAATTTGACCCAAGAGGAATATGCCCAAGCGGTAGTTTTGCGAGAAGAAGGGTGGACATACACAAGAATTGCAGAAAGGTTTGGAGTTTCCCATACAAGTGTGTCCAGAATGTTGCAGCGATTCAGGGAGACAGGTATGACCGTCCGAAGACCAGGACTGGGTAGACCACGGGTAACAACTGCCATTCAAGAACGTTACTTGAGAATTTCTTCGTTGAGACAACGGTTTGCAACCGCTCGCCTCTTTCAAAATCAGCTTGAGCAAACTCATGGGGTGCAAATTAGCACTCAGACAATAAGAAATCGCCTCAGAGAATATGATTTAAGGCGATATAGTAAATTGTGGATTTGAAAATATACCACAATCTGACAACGTAATCTAATCATATTGGGGACATGTAAAAATTGCGTCTACTCCCTATATCTATGTTCATTACTATGGTCCATGATATTTATAGTTTGAAAACTTATGAAATATCTGACAGACTGTTCTTCTTTGTATTTCCAGGATTTCAGATTTATCTCGTACTATTTTATATCGAATTTTCTAACTTACAGTGCTTTATTCCAAGTTTCTCTTCATTACACGTTTTGTGGGATAGTTATCTAAAAGCTTTGCATAGAGTCACAAAATTTTGTATAAATGAACAATCGCCGTTGGGTGAATTGTGCGATACTAACCATTCACATAGTTACCTATTACTACAGAACTATAAAATAGATTTTGCTCATTACCGAACTCAAGTCAGTAATTGGGAGCCTGTACATTCAGTTCGAGAGTTATCGTGTACAAGATGACTGTACAGAATCGAAATAAAAGAAAACCAAAAAAATCTATTAAGATCCCCACAAATTCACAGAAATTTATGACCACATACTTATCTCATTAGTGTTAGATAACTTCCGAATGTTATCCTCTTGAAATCTTCTCTGTTTATCTTACGACTAATTTAATTTAAATCTCAGAAGACTGAATGTAATCAACGAAAATTTTTGTTTTATGCATTCAGGAGTAATTTACTCCCAATTATACAGTAGCAAGGAACTCCATCAGTTGTAATTAGAATAAAGGAAAATACTGGGCACTATTCACAAAAAAATTATTCTCTTGACATCACTCCTCTTTAATTTTCTCCACTATGAAGAAAATCCATACTTTCTTCTACGGAAAATATGTTACAACAAAACTGCGACGATTTCATTACTTTGAGAATTCTCAACGTTTAATAACGGGTGTTTTTTTTCGAGGTATATAACCTTAAGTTGGCATTACTGTTCAAGATGGCGACCGATTTAACAGCTGTCAAATGATTTATTCTCAGTTTGGTTTGGCAATTCATCATGAATAGACTCACGCCTGATCAACGCTTGCAAATAGTGCAATTTTATTTCGAAAATAATGGTTCTGTGCGGAATACGTATCGCGCACTACGTCCATTTTATTTTGTTCAGCGATGAAACGCACTTCTGGTTGAATGGCTACGTCAACAAACAAAACTGCCGCATTTGAAGTGAAGCTAATCCTCAAGTGTATGTCGAAACACCGTTACATCCAGAAAAACTATCTGTTTGGTGCGCTTTATGGGCTGGTGGAATCATTGGTCCGTACTTCTTCAAAAACGATGATGGCCAGAACGTAACAGTCAATAGTGATCGGTATAGAGCCATGATTACAGACTTTTCCATTCCTGAATTGAACAACCATGATGTCCAGGAGCTGTGGTTCCAACAAGACGGCGCAACATGTCACACAGCTCGTGCCACAATCGATTTATTGAAAGACACGCCTAATTTCACGTTTTGGACCTGTGAATTGGCCTTCAAGATCTTGTGATTTAACTCCGCTAGTGTTATTGCCACAAATGTTGGAAAAAGTCATGGAAAATTGGACGTCCAGATTGGACTACATCCGAGCCAGCCGTGGCGGTCATATGCCAGAAATTACATTAAAATGTAATGCCACAATATTATCTTGCGGATAAATAATATGTCAATCGAATAATCCATCGTTGTTTTATTGCAATTTAAAGTTCTATAGCTCTAAAAAAACACCCTTCACTTTATCTTATTGTTCAAGAACAATATAACTCACCAAAATTCACAGAATGAAAACTTGCATACCCTATTCACCGATGAAACAGCTATCCCTCAACACTATTCAAGATCTTGATGTATCCTAATTCCATCGAGTTCAACGTGTATAGTCCCAAAAGTTCTGGACCCAAAACCGTCTACGTCAAAGGAAGTAAAAGTTCTACTACAACCCCCCACGATAACACAGTGGACATACATTAATCACATGAATAAACTTTATTCCTATTTACGAACTTCATTATTGAATATAACAGAACTTATATCAATGGAAACTTTTTCTATCGACATACACGGAAAAGTTTTGTGTGCGCTCCAAATTTATGCATCTCCTGTTTATTTACTACCATAGAAGAACGAGATCTCACTGAAATGAATATACGATTGGATTGGAGTGTTTTCTTTTCTAGGTCTGAATCTACAGAAAGAGTAGTAGCCTTGTAGTGTGTTGTTGGTCTTCAAGTACAAAAGAACTTAGGAATCTTAGGGCCAATTTATGGATTATTGTTATTGTTGTGGTCCCTTTCACAGGCACTGTCTCACTCGTGAAATCGAGTTGATGCTAAGCATTTTGCTTGGAGCATTTTTATGCAACGTTATCACGATCATAATAAAATGCCCTTCGCATTTTGTAATTACCAGTTTATAATTAAGATTTCACTCACTTAGTTCCACGCCTGAATAGTAAAACCCATTTTTTTTATATTATAAAATTCTATTTCATTCGATAACCTTCAAGGGTGCTACATGTACTCCGAGGCTCTTCCGCCGTCTCTGTAGAAAGTTGGGTATTTGCCTTCATTTTGAATTATATGATATTTTCATCATAAATAAGTACAAACCCCCTTACGCTGTTTGGCCTATAAATTTCGATATGATTCTTTTCATCCTTAAATTTATTATGGTGATTCAAATTGTCATCAACGATCAGCTGTGATTGTTTCTGTCGGTTTTAACAACTCATAATACACTTCGCTGAGCTGGTACTACCAAATACCAAGCATGAATTTAGAACCGTGAATATTCGGTTTGGTCGTCGACGTGGAAGCATGGCCGGGATAGCCCCATGATTTTCTGCGCTTGTGATTATCGTAATGAACCCATTTCTCGTCTCCAGTCACAATGCGATGCAGAAATCCCTTTCGTCTACGCCTTGTAAGCAGTTGTTCACAAGCAAACAAACGCCTTTCAACATATCTCGGCTTCAACTCGTACAGCACCCAATATCCTTATTTCTGAATCATTCCCATGACTTTCAGGCGCTTTGAAATGGCTTGATGCATCACTCCCAATTACCCTGTCAATTCTTATTGCGTTTGACCCGAGTCTTGATCAAGTAATGCTTCCAATTCTACATCTTCGAAAACCTTCTCTCTTCCACTGCCATGCTGGTCTTCAACGTCAAAATCGCCGTTCTTGAAGCGTTGAAACCACTCTTGACACGTTCTTTCGCTAATAGCGACCTCATCATGAATATTTGAGAGCATTCGATGAGCCTCAGTCGCATTTATTCATTTAGCGTATGGCATACATGGGTTTAGTTATAATTAGTTAAAATTGTACACATTCACATTACGTCATAAAATATATTTTTTGTATACCTAAAAGTAGAAAAAGCAGAAATAGAGTATAAACATAAACATAAATATCTACAAATACAAATATAGCACGATTTGAAGTTAAATTTTAAAATCAAGACCATTAATCCAGTCCAGCACAGAGTCAGTGGCCTCATGGAAGTCGCTCATTTCTCCTCCGAATGCAGTAAGAGAGCCTCAGTCGCAAATTTCTTCATATTGAAGCAGAATATTAAATCCTCTTGTAATTGACGAGAATTTGGCTCATAAGCTGACATGTTTAATCGAGAATAACTTTATGATGCAGACACAGATCGACTACTATTTCGATGGCGTTATTCTTAAAAATACCTAAGCTTATTGTATGACATGTACGATCTTTTCATTTCTACTTCCTCCTGCTGCTACAGCCATCTAAGCAAAGTACTACACCTAATAGATAAAGACAGAGGAGGAAGGTAGCCTGGAAGAGGCCATAACGCAATTTCCTTACGTGACGATTTATTCAAGTTCCCTCACAACGCAAACCGCGTAATAAAACTCCGTTCCAAAAACATTCCACCTTCCACAGACACGTACAAACCAAAGAGACACTTCGTCTGCACCACGTCCCATGCGCCTCGCGGATCAAACGCTCTCCAAGCGTGCGAACGTCATGATCCCCGCTAATTAAATCCGCTCTAAGACGCCACCAGGACCGAATTGAAATGTTGCATTCTGTTTGAGCACGCCTGAAAACGAGGACTAGAATCCTCCTAGTCCTGATAAAAACTTATCTCTCGAAGAGGAGGAGAAGGACGAGCCAGAAATATGAACGCGCCCGGAGGGGTTAGAGGTGGGCGTAATTATGCGCCCCCATCACGGTCTCAGACACGTACAAAGTGAACTGAGTGACTGGGGTGGGCGGCTTAAGGTGCGTTCAGACGAGAGCCGGATCCGCGACGCTGAAAATTGAAGATAGTGATTTATAATGGAGTGGCTGTTTCTGACTGGGGAGTCTGTGTCTGGTGAATTTATAAGTGGCTGATTTCTTTGTCATCGAACGAGGTCGATTCTGTATCCGCTTAGGGCGAGATTACAGGGTGGGAGGTGGTTAATGGGTTTTGGATCGAGTATTGAAGATGTAATGGGAATATCGCAGAGATTAGTTTTTTCTTAGCTTTGGAAATTTTAAGGAGGTTTTGGAAAAGGTCGAATTAAACTGGAGTAGTCAGTTTTGGCATATTTACACAAATCAATACAACTGCCGATAAAACATCTGCTAAATCTGTTGTCTGAACAGTTATGAAAAAAGTAGAAAACGCAAACTCTACAAAAATACTAGAGGTCATAGTGAATCTGCTCTCCTTGACATGTAAGGATATTAAGACTTGATCTAAAATAGAAGAGGACACTACTAACGGAGCATATGGGTCTTTATTGAGTAAATATTGGAAGTTTTTGGCAGAAGGAAACTCTAGCTCTTTGTATGTATGTTCAAAAGGTACCTCAAAGAGGTGCTGAGGAATTAGAAATCACATAGCCAAAGGTCGTCGTTGATCTGAGATTGCTGTAACACCATTAGACGTTAGACTTTGGGCAACAAAGTCACTCTGATTTGTGCCATGACTCAGTGGTAGTGAAGGCAGTGAACAATCAAAGTGGGAATATAAGGGAAACATTCGATTACCCAAAATGATGCTCAGAAATAAGAACTTCTCCAGAAGGAATACATCAGGAGTGAAAAGATGTTAGAGGTTTTTTTCCGTTTTACACATTTTGGAATATTCCGAGGCTGCTTGTGGTGAACTATCAGCTTTTGCACCGTATGGGCAAAGGAATTTGCTGAAACATAATGTGCAAATGTCTGTGCTGTCTCAATAAGCATACATCTTTCAAGAGCCAGTTACAAATCTTCATCAAGGCTATTGGCTATTGCCAGATTTCTCAATCTTGACTTAGTCTCAAATTGCGATACATTCTGACAGTCAGGCATTGACTTGGTATTGGACAGGTATTGGAGTGCCGAAGGAAATTCAATGAATACTCTATAAATCCCATGTCACTCGGGAATTGAAGAGAATAAAGGATACAACACAGTAGCATAAGTAAATGTACCTATAAGAAAGAGTTTCAGCAGAAGAAAGATAAATATTTCCAACATTTGTGGCCGTATATCGGCAATAACACGGCGAATGTTGTCTTCCAAATGGTCAAGGGTTTGTGGCTTATCCGCATAGACCAATAACTTTACATAGCCCCACAGAAAGTAGTCTAGCGGTGTTAAATCACAAGATCTTGGAGGCGAATTCACAGGTCCAAAACGTGAAATTGGGCGGTCACCAAACGTGTCTTTCAATAAATCAATTGTGGCACGAGCTGTGTGACATGTTACGCCGTCTTGTTGGAACCACAGCTCCTGGACATTATGGTTGTTCAATTCAGGAATGCAAAAGTTAGTAATCATGGCTCTATACTGATCACCATTGACTGTAACGTTCTGCCATCATCGTTTTTGAAGAAGTACGGACCAATGATTCCACCAGCCCATAAAGCGCACAGTAATGCCAACTTAAATTTACATACTTTGAAAAAAAACACCCTATATTAAGCTACTTAATGGTGATGCCAATGAGACAAATTTATTTGTGAATATTTTATTCCGTGTTTCACCATTCAATCAAAGAACCCTAAGGAATATATTCCCCTGTTTCTGAGTACTAAATGAGATATTTCATGAAACGATGCCAATACTCATAAACGTTCATTCTACCTAAAAGCCCTTCTCGAAGTCCATATTTACCACATCGACGAAGCTGACGAGCCAACAAAACGACCGCAGAAATGGCCCAAGTTCTGCAGCAACTTACGGGCCCCGCCAGACCCCAGGAAATTAACTTCTTCCTCCGACAATCCCACACTGCAATATAGCAGATCAAGCCGTGCGATAATCTTGTCAAAACAGCATAAAATCCTGGTAATATACAACCGGCCAACTTCTATTCCGTTATCGATGCCGTCGGATGAAAAACAGTCGGAAAATTGCAAAAATGTGCGAAGTGATTCCGAAGGAAGTCGGGGCGAACCCCCAAGGGGCCCCCTCACAACATAAAGAGATCTTATCAACGTTGTTGCAGAGAATAAGGAATAGATAAGGCCGTTCGGAGAATAAACAAGACATTTATCACGGAGAGAGAGAGGATGTCGTCGAAAAAACTGGGAGTGTAGGATGCGAGTTTCCCATTTTTCTGTCGGGAAATTATTTCGTTCCCTGCGGGGGTCCGGGACACGGGAAACATGTCTGCAGAACGGCCTGGGAAAAAAACGACGGGTTTTTAAATTTCAGTAGGCCCGGCTTGGGCGCCAAGTTCTGGGCGGTGCGTCGGATTGGAAGCTGTGAGTGAAATGGAAAGTGGCTGAGGAAAGGGTGAAATAAGCGCTGAATGAATAGGAATGAAATTTAAATGCTTTTTAGGATTCAATTCGGTCTGGTTCGTTGTTGGCTTGATGAAAAGAAAACAGGGTAGAAAAAAATAATTTGATAGGACAGGCCAATTCTTTTTTCGTAGATGTTTTAAGGTCGTAAAAACAGTGCATTTGTTCATTTTGTGACTTTATTGAAAAATGAGAGTGGGCTAGAGAAAATTGATTAGAAAACCATTGACGTGAACTCAAGGCCTGCAAATTAGGCTATGTTTTCGAGATACGGGATGCTTCTTGCAGTCCTACTTTTTTGTGATGATTGTACCAGTTAGGAATTCACCAAGCCAAGTATTTTGACATTTCAACCAAATACTTGACTTGAATATCAAGCTCGTGAAAAATTACATACTTGAGCTTGACTTGACTTGATCTTAGATATTTATATCAAGCTACTTGATATTACTTGAGCTTGATATGCATGCATCGCAGGTCGTATATTTCAACAATCTCGTACGCGCTTAGACTTAATAAGGGGATTCCTCGATCGCTGAGAGACTGAATCATTCGCCAGTGTGACTTTATTAGTAGTTCTCTGCCATTTCCATAAAATCTTTCGTTAGATTTTGCTAGTTTCAGAAATATCTTCCCAAATTTGTCTAAAATGACCACGGATTTTGAATCAACGCCAGCATTTTCAGCTCCTGTTGAAAGACAATTTTACAGAGCTACTCTTACAGTTACAAAAACCCGCAATAGGTTAGGCGACAAATCTATGAAATGCCTCATGTATCTTAGATCCTGGATGGAAAAATATGAAATCCAATAAAGCCTGGAGATTTCTCAATATTTAGAAGCTTTATTTTTTTTTATTTTTATTTTGTTGAGATTTATAGCGATTTTATTTATATTTCTATTTCAAAAAAGTTGATATTTTCGGTTCTTTTATACAATAAGTTCAATAAAAAAATTTTTTTTTCAAAATTCCTTCTCATTTCATCCTTTGTTTCATTGATGTGACACTACACAATAAAACTGCTGAAAATTAAAAATCTTGATATGATTCAAGTACTTGATAAATAAATACTTGACTTCACTTGAGATTGAAAAACTACTATTTGACTTGAGCTTGACTTAAATCGTTAAAAGATAGGAAAAAACTACGAGAAACCATAAAGTGAAGTACTGGACCAAAAATTCTTTTAACATCTTCCTAAACTACCAGTGGTCCACCAAAAAACAGTTCTACAGGAAAGAAGTGGGCACTCTTCCAGAAAAAATATCACCTTGTAGATTTGCATTTAAAATCAGCATATATCACATTATGAGAACTTGGAATTGGAATATCTATGCCAAATTTAAGTTGAATATTTTGTGAAAGGAAGGTGCTATGAGAAAAAACTTGAACAAAAATCGAACTTGCTCATCCTGAATCTCAAAAACAAAGCGTTTGCTTATATATAGGACGTATCCATAATACGAGGAATCTGACATTTTCGTTTGTATCTCGAATTTAGGAACAACTGTATATGAAATAATGATTGTTTGTGTAAGATTCATCGTGTAATATGCGGTTCGTTGAATAGTTTTCCAAACCATAAATACATACCAACAATCATGTATACGTATATGAGAGTTTGAACATAATTCCTGCTCAGAATTTCAATTAGCTTAAAAAAACTCATAACAATTCACAGTAATCCTCTACACAAACATTCGCTCCATGCAAATAATCCTGAATCCGAACAGCAGTTCATCCCATAAAACAAATATTGGAGATTTCCTCCCCAGATTCAGCCGGAGGACCCAGCGTCTCTTCTTTATCTGAAATTATAATCAAATTACAATAAAAAAAATCGCGAACAAACAACAGTGCATCAATATTTATTTCCCTCCCGAATATCCAGTGGCTGCTGCAGCAAAAATGGAAATTTCATCTCCAGAATCCGAGACCCGGAGAAATTTATAACCTCTCCAGACGAATTTATGTAAATCAGATGGAAATCTGATTTACGATGAATACTTCCCCGGATTCCGCTGGGAGAATAAATAAGAAGGTAATTAGAGAGATAAAATCATAAAACAGTTTCAATATGCTTCGACTGGGAGGGATGAAGCAATTCTTGGGGCTTGCAGGGGAGTTGAGAGTTTGAGTGTTTCGTGAAGATAAATTGCCAGAATTGGAATATTGGGGATTCAGCAATTAAAAACGATGACTGAATAAAAAAAACTTGATGCTGTGGAGACAATTTAAAAACCCATAGGAAGACATGTTACAGCATCGCAGCCACTGCGCCGAATGCACGTCAAGCTATAGGGTGTTTTTTTTCGAGGTTTATAATTTTAAGATGGCATTACTGTGCGAGATGGCGACCGATTTAACAGATGTCGAATGATTTATTCTCAGTTCGGTTTGGCAATTCATCATGAATAGACTCACGCCTGAACAACGCTTGCAAATAGTGGAATTTCATTTCGAAAATAATCTGGTTCTGTGCGGAATACGTATCGCGCACTACGTCCATTTTATTTTGTTTAGCGATGAAGCGCACTTCTGGTTGAATGGCTACGTCAACAAACAAAACTGCCGCATTTGGAGTGAAGCTAATCCTCAAGTGTATGTCGAAACACCGTTACATCCAGAAAAACTGACTGTTTGGTGCGCTTTATGGGCTGGTGGAATTATTGGTCCGTACTTCTTCAAAAACGATGATGGCCAGAACGTTACAGTGAATGGTGATCGGTATAGAGCCATGATTACTAACTTTTTCATTCCTGAATTGAACAACAATGATGTCCAGGAGCTGTGGTTCCAACAATACGCGCAACATGTCACACAGCTAGGGTTGCCAGATGTCCGGTTTTCGACCGGACAGTCCGGTTTTTTTCATGTTTGTCCGTTCGAAAAAATCTGAGTAAACCGGACAGAAGATTGTCCGGTTTTTAAATTTCGCGCAATATCTGGCGCGACCGCGCAATATCTAGCGCAACCGCGTGACAACCAACAGTATTGTTTGTAGTTACATAGATAGATATTGCGCATGTCAATGTTATGGGAAATCTATGGACTGACGAAAGAAATCGTCTCGACGTAAACACTGTAAAATATGAATTGTGTGTTTATGTCAATATAAATGCTAGTTGCACGGAATTTAAGGATGCTATGTCAAGCAATAAATCTTTGTTGAAAGCAGTCTCGTCAAATGCTAAGTATATAAAGAAGTAGACTGTAAGCTTTTCGTAATTTTTTGTTATATTTTGTAATTTGTAATATGAACTAATAAAAAATAAAAATTTGTCCGGTTTTTTCCTCATATACATCTGGCAACCCTACACACAGCTCGTGCCAAAATCGATTTATTGAAAGACACGTTTGGTGACCGCCTAATTTCACGTTTTGGACCTGTGAATTGGCCTCCAAGATCTTGTGATATAACACCGCTGACTACTTTCTGTGGGGCTATGTAAAGTCATTGGTCTATCCGGATAAGCCACAAACCCTTGACCATTTGGAAGACAACATTCGCCTTGTTATTGCCGATATACGGCCACAAATGTTGGAAAAAGTCATCGAAAATTGGACGTCCAGATTGGACTACATCCGAGCCAGCCGTGGCGGTCATATGCCAGAAATCATATTTAAAATGTAATGCCATAAGATTATCTTGCGGATAAATAAAATCCATGTCAATCGAATAATCCATCGTTGTTTAATTGCAATTTAAAGTTCTATAGCTCTAAAAAAAAAACTCCCTTTATAATGGCCAGCTTGCGATTACCTAATTGTTATCTAGATATTGATGATGGTCTATATGTTAGATAGTTTATTGGGCTATTTCCATCATTTGTGTGGTTGAATGATCGATTAAGTACAGAAATGAAAAAACCTATTTTCTTCCACCAATAAAATGCTCCCCGTCAAAATTACGATCAAACTAAACGAATGATCACTTCCAACATTTTATCTTCCTGATCTGGCTTCCATTGATTACTGGTTTTTGCAGGCCTCAAAAAAATGCTTCAGGTAAAGAAATTCGCCTCGAATTAAGAAGTGATTGCCAAGACAGCACAGATGAATCTTTCAACAGAACTCGATTCCAAAATAAAACGAACAGCGCAAACAAGCATACAAACCACCAAACGAAATACTCCTCGGCTATAATAAGTCCACAATTCACTCCTGTACCGTCCGTACTTGTTTTCGACCCGGACGAGAGCGAATTCATTACTCTCCCTTCATTAGTCCTGGAAAGCCAGCCATCTCCTCCCCGTTTCGAAAGAATAAAGTGAAAAATCCGGCATAAAGGGACCATTAACTCCCGAGTCGCAAAAAGTGTGGACCGAGCCTTAATTCTCGGCGATGAAATCGCGGAACGAATCTCAAGGAAGGACCGTGAATAATGTTGACATATTCTGACTCATTTGTTAGAGAGGAGTCCGAGAGAGAGCCGAGAAGAGGCGGAGAGTCTCGGCTCGCTTTTCACCGGGGAAAATTGAATTTCATTATTTCATTTCTACGGGTTCCCTCTCTGCCCCCGGAGAGAGAGCTGGGAATACTTGGAACGACTTCACTTGCAGGTGAGGACGGGAAAATGGGTTTTCGAAGAACAGGTTTCCGATGCAGTTTCGGGCTACGGAATTGGACGGGGTTCCGTACACAAAGGCAGAGGTTGGCGGGCTTGTGTGTTGCCAGCGATACGCGGTAATAGACTTGGGTTTGTCCTGGATGTGTGGAGTTTCGATTAGTTTAGAATCTGTTCGAACACCTACATTTTTCTTATAAACCTTTTTTCTTTTCTTCTTATTCTATTAGTATCACTTTCACTTGAAGACTGCCAAAACCGTTGCTCGAAATCTTCTGACCTCACTTCTGAACTTTCCTCAGTTTTTTTTCAATATTAATAATAATAGACTTGGGTTTGTCCTGGATGTGTGGGTTTTCGATTAGTTTAGAATCTGTTCGAACACCTATATTTTTCTTATATTCCTTGTTTTCTTTTCTACTTATTCTATTAGTATCACTTTCACTTGAAGACTCCAAAAACCGTTGCTCGAAATCTTCTGACCTCACTTCTGAACCTTCCTCAGTTTTTTTCAATATTAATAATAATAGACTTGGGTTTGTCCTGTATATTTGGGATCTCAATTAGTTTCGAATCTGTTCGAACACAAGTATTTTTCTTATATTCAATTGCTCCTAAGGATGTCGTCGGTTTTGTTGACCGTATCGACGGCCTCCCTGGGTTTGTATGAATAGAAAGGGGTTAAGAACAAAAGATTAAATTGATCGAAGTTCCTGGAAGGCTAACAGTTTAAATCTAACGTTTATACAAAGGAGTCAATCCAAAATTCTGAAGATGTTAGCAAACGCACTTCGGAATGTTGAGAATAAAACACTACCTAAATGTTCCTCATGTAAAAGGAGGTGTCCATGACAGAAATAATACACATCACATAGAAGTAGATAGTCATACAAACGCCCTAATCAAACCACTGATTGAACCCAAGCGAACAGGAGACTGAAACGAAATTGTCCATCAAATCTGAAAGATTCCTGAGGACTTGTCACTGGAGAAGACCACAACGTTACTCGAGAGTTTCTAGCTCTGAACCAGCAAAAAAGCCCATAGAATATAAAAATTGTGCTCCTCTATTTCCTTTTTTCATCTTCCAAATGGCCACAATTCTGACTGCTTGTAATGACTTCACAAAAAGGAAAAAAACCCTCCATGGATTAACCTACTGTAAGTGGAATTCCAGTATATCTCAAAAAATTTGATCTCTTTCCGGAAATGTCCAGGGAAACTGAAAGATTTCTAAGGACTTGTCACTGTACAAGATCTCAAAACGTTACTTGAGAGTTTCTAGCTTTGAACCAGCCAAAAAGCTCATAGAATATATATAGAAATTCTGCTTCTTCTTCTCTTTCCAGTGTCCAAATAGGTACAATTCTGATAGCTTATGAATTTCCAAAAAAAAAAGCTTCCCATCAATTGAACAACTCTAAGTGGAATTCCAGTCCATCCGAAAACATTTTATCTCTTTCCGGAAATTGTCCAGCGAATCTGAAAGACTTGTCACTGGAGAAGACCTCCCAACGTTACTTGAGCGCTTCTAGCTCTGAACCAGAAGAAAAGCCCATAGAATATATGAAAATTCTACTTCTTCTTCTTATTATTTTTCCAGCATCCAAACAGGTACAATTCTGATTGCTTCTCAAATAAAAAAAAAATCCTTCCATCGATTAACCAACCGTAAGTGGAATTCCAGTCCATCTGAAAACATTTTATCTCTTCCCGGAAAGACCAAACTTAATCCATCATCTCCCGTAGGAGGCCCGTAGATTAAATTCTGCCTGGTCCCGAGGCCGATTCAATCCATGTGGCATATAAATGAAAACAAACTCCGTCGGACCCTGAACTTATTCCGGAACACGCGTGAGACGCTTAAAGTGAGCTTTTTATAAAGGAAAAGTCGCTGTCGGGGGGCCCAGCACGAGATCCCCTCAACAGAAAGTCCTACAGATAACCCGACGGCCCGGAATAATAATTCCAGGAAGGGAAGAAGTTCGGGATCGTGTTGGGAAGGGTGGGATAACTTTTCTCTGTTAGTTCTACGGGAAAAACAACTCTAATTTCTTGTTGCGTATTTCGTCTGAGTTGTTCGGGGATATGTTGGATGTTGTTCTGGAGAACCATATCAGGTGTGTGAATAAGTCTTTCCCGTTTTTTGTAAGAGATGGCGCCACCAATACTGTGCGAGTATTTAATGGTTACATATGTCATAATCAAAGCTTATTCATCTGTCAACAATTCCACACTAACACATTAGTTGAAATTTTTTCGCATCATAAATTTTTGAAATCGTGAAAATGTCGAAATTTGAGCCGAGTCGACGTCATTTGCGGGAAGTTTCACTTTATTGGTTCAATTTGAAGAAATCTGCTGCCGAGGCGCATCGGTTGCTTCAGGAAGCTTATGGAGAAGGTTGTGTCGATGATTAAAGTGTTCGCGGATGGTTTCGACGCTTCAAAAGTGGCGATTTCGACGTAGAAGACAAGGAGCGTTCCAGGCGGCCGCAAATCTTTGAAGATCAAGAATTGGCGACTTTGCTTGATGAAGATTCGTGTCAAACGCAAGAAGAACTTGCTGAAGCATTGGGAGTTGACCGAACAACCATTTCCAAGCGTTTGAAAGCCATGGGAATGATCCAAACGCAAGGAAATTGGGTGCCGTACGAACTGAAGCTGAGAGACGTCGAACGGCGTTTTTTCACTTGCGAACAGCTGCTTCAGCGACATAAAAGAAAGGGTTTTCTGCATCGTATCGTGACTGGCGATGAAAAGTGGATCCGTTACGATAATCAGAAGCGAAGAAAATCATGGGGACTACCCGGCCATGCATCATCATCGACGGCCAAGCCAAATAGTCATGGCGCCAAGCTCATGCTCTGTATACGGTGGGACCAGCTAGGTGTGGTTTACTATGAGCTTCTGAAACCGAATGAAAGGATCACAGGCGAGGTCTATCGACTTCAATTGATGCGTTTGAGCCGCGCACTGCGAGAAAAACGGCCACAATACTCCGACAGGCACGACAAAGTTATTTTGCAACATGACAATGCTCGCCCACATGTTGCACAGCCGGTGAAAACATACTTAGAAACGCTCAAATGGGAAGTCCTACCCCACCCGCCGTATAGTCCAGACATTGCTCCGTCTGATTACCATCTCTTCAGATCGATGACGCATGGCCTGGCTGACCAGCACTTCCATTCCTACGAGGAAGCCAAAAAATGGGTGGATGACTGGATAGAGGCCAAACCGGTCGATTTTTTTCGCAACGGGATTCGTATGTTGCCAGAAAGATGGGGAAAAGTTGTAGCTAGCGATGGCCAATACTTTCAATAATTCATTTGTAACCATTTTTTCACAATAAAGGCTCAAAATTTGAAAAAAAAAACGGGAAAGACTTATTCACACACCTTATACAAGTTGTCTATTTTGCGTGGGTTTTAACTCGAATTTCAAGGTCTACTTGGAAAATTTGCAATTGAAATTGAATTCGAGGAATGAACTCCTTAAAAAATTAGCTGGTTCTTCATGGAGTGTTGATGACAGCACTCTTCGTACGGCAACTTTGGCCTTGGTTTTATCTGCTGCTGAATACTGTTGTTCTGTTCGGTTCAATAGTGCTCATGTTTATGAAATTGATGCACAGCTTGACGTTCCTATGAAAATTATCAGTTAATCTATTAGATCTACACCTTTACATTGGTTACCAGTGCTATCACATATACTTCCGCCTCATATTCGTCGACAGCTCTCAGTCAAGAAACCTTGGGAAAAATTCCATTTCTACCCGAACTTATCTCCAATTGTATCTTACTTTCCAGATACTAGAACTGCCAGATTAAAGTCAAGCAAACCTTTAAGAATTGATACTTTCCTTCAATCTAAAGAAAGTGACAGGGAAATTTGGCGTTCGAAATGGAGTTCTTTTAATGTCTTCAAAGGAAGTCTAATCGTTGATCCTTCAGAGAAAGTTCTAGGTGCAAACTTCCTAGGAAAATTTGGAGTGTTTTGAATCGACTCAGGACTGGTCATGCTCGTTGCAATAGTATGATCTTCAAATGGCATTCCATTGAAAGCCCACTATGTGAGTTTGGTGTAGAAGTAACCATTAACCACTTGGTGAATACTTGTCCAATTTATAAATTTCATGGTGGTTTCCAATCTTTCGATTCAGTTTCAGATTCTATTTTAGAATGGGTCGCTAACTTCAAATTAATATAATACAAACTAACATTTATTGCTATTTTATGATTTTTTTCTTTTTCATTTTCATTTTATGATTTTTTTCTTTTTCATTTTCAGATTTAATTACTAAGTCATCAACCGTTGGTGAAGAGAAAGGATGGAGAAGATTTCATTTGGATGAAGAGGAAGCTCTTCAATATGTCAGCTTATTCTGTGAACAGATACACAAACCAGTCACTGCATCTATACGGGGAGACAGAGTTTTTGGTGAGGTTTTTATCTTTGCTCTTTTACCATATGCTAAACTGTATGATGCTTCGTTTAAATTTCCTCTGCTAATACTGAAATTACATCTACACATGATGTATTTTCTGAAGTTGATAATTTTTTGTATTGATCTATCTCAAAAGAATACTATGGGTACCAGGGCACTGTGGTGTTGAAGGAAATGAGAGAGCGGACGAGCTTGCAAAAAGTGCATCTAGGCTAAGACCTGCTGGACCTGAGCCTTTCTGTGGGATAGGAAAAGACCAATACAAAGCTACGGTCCAGCTATGGGAGTTGAACAGTAGGACAATCCACTGGACTAACACTCCTAGACTTGCTCAGGCAAAGAAATTCGTGAAGATTTCACCTACTTACACCAGAAAACTCCTGAAGCTGTCACGAGCGGAGCTTCGGGTGATGGTGGGACTGCTGACGGGGCACTGTCGGTACAAACATCATTTGTACCGTATGGGTAAGTCAGCAGACGAGATTTGCAGGCTCTGTGGATCGGAGGTAGAAACTTCTGAACACTTGATATGCAAGTGTCCAGAGCTGGCTGGCCTAAGAACCATTCACATGGGCAAGCCGGTCCTGGATACCAGAGAGGTAATGGCCAAGGCCCCTAGGGAGGTTGTCAATTTTATTAGCGTCGTTGACGACCTCCCTGGGTTTCTATGAATGAGTAGGGTAGTGAACAAAAGATCTGCATGGTCGCAGTTCCCGGAAGGCTCACCGAAGCAAAACGACCCCAGTTCAAATAATAATAATAATAATAATAATCTCAAAAGAATATCCAGATTATTTCATTTTCTCTTTTGAATATTTCAATTGAAAAGGAATCAAAGAATATTCGCCAGAAATGTTATTTATTTCCTAAAGAATAGCTCCTGAAAGCAGAAGTTCTCTTCGTTTTACTCTTTAGTTACATAAAAGTTCGAATTGCAAGGTGAGCTAAAACACAAACACCAGAAACAAGACTATCAGTTAGTATGTTAGCTGGATATCAACGTCGCAAGAAAGCAGATGACAGAATTGATAGGACTCCTTCATATTACAAAAGGAAAAAGAAAAGGACTGCCATAAAAATGTCCATTTCCCACTAAATAAACATTGAAAATTCAAATTCTCTACGTTTCTTCTCCAGGAAATTACCAGTTTTTTGTCTGCAAAGACCGCACTCCCGAATACTGAATTTGTGACGAACCGATGAGAGCTCAAGCGCACAAAAACAACCCAATACCCCACGGGGCTTTTTCTGGAAGCACAAAGACCCATTCTGTGAAATCTCATTCATCCAAATTCCCCAACTCGGTTGACATCGTTACTCATTCAGCCTGTTTCGGCTGATCCGACATCCTTTGAATATAATTACAAGGGTACACATTTCTGGCATGTATTACTTTGTACTGGGAGGCAATTATGTACATTTTGACGACAATATTAAACACATATCCAGAGAGTCGAGTTAACACTTCAATCTGAATGGAGTCGAGTGGAATTGTTGGAAGGATAATGGAGACAGATGAATCCGTTGTCGAGGAATGCATACACGACCTTTCGAAATAGCAGGACTAGATTGGCTTTCAGATCGTTGACATGCTCCTACTTCGATCGATCCATTATAAATTCCTCTGAAGAAGTTCGAATATCCTTTTGATGGTCAACCGTACATTCATTTCGATACAGATTATTTTTCTTTCAGTGCCTCTTTTGGTGAAGATTGTTGACAACCTTGGTCAATGAGACATCTTTTTCGGCGATGTGAACTAACTTTTGGACATTCAACCCTCTCCAGTGTCTAATATTTTTCATCCAGTGCTGTCTCCTTCCAGGACCTCATTTTTCCTCTATTTTGCTCTTCATGATCAACAGGAGCAATAATTGATGATGTAGAACGGAAGGTAATTCATACAAAAATTATCATCTTGCAGGTGAAAGCCCTAGATGTATATATTTGTGCTGAAGAGTGTCTTTATAGCAACCTCTAAAGCACATATACATTACTCTGGACAGTCAGATCACCTGTGGTACTAGTAATTTTATATCATGAGATTTCTGCTGACCTGGAAATGCTGCAGTGACAAAGAACATGTGGCTAGAGGTGAAAAAGTCTCTTCTACACCTAACACATAATGAATATGAACCTGTCTGTTGTTTTCTTGAAGAGTACTACAGGTATATTGGATTCTTTGAATCCATCAATAATTGAATACGAACCTTAAAAGCCCACTTTAGAGCAAGTCAGTTTTACATCATTAGAAAGTGATAACCAAGGCTTTCAAATGAACAATTTAGTATATAGGGTAGGTACAGAGTAGAGGACCACACTGGTCGAAGTTTTGGAAGCCTTTTTGTAGTCAAAAGGTTCTTATCTGAAGTAAAATATTTTTAAAATCTTTCGGAGACAATGAGCTCGCTTACAACTATTGGATAAAAATCACTCTCCATTTAAACATTCGTATTCAGTTAATGGGAAATCTGATGAAAGTTGATGTTGGTCTCTACATAAACTGTAGTCTTATGTAATAAATTGTTCATTCATATGAATAAGTCACTGCTTCTCCAGGTTGAGAAATGAACGCACATATTCTTTGAAATAACTCCTTCCTAGTTCTATCTGAAATACCTACTTTCACTTCGACCTGTCACAAACACAACAAAATATCTGGACATATTTTCGATCCAAGAACACAAAATATCCTGCAAACATTATGATAACCCCCTAGAAAGTCTTCCCTATAATTTAAATTTGAATATCTCCATTTATGATAGCCTTTGCATCACTGAATTATATCAGAATATTAAATCATCTCATTTCTCAAATGATTCAAAAAACTAGTTATGCTGATTGGTAATGATCACAACAATTTGAAAAAAGCTGAGAGTTGATTGCTTCCAGAATCCATAATTCTGGTTTTCAACTGTAGAATAATATTCATGATTCCAATGGTGTTTGGATAACGACCCCACCGTGTATGGACCCCTTAGACGAAATGTCACACATTAGGATTTAGACTTCTGAAGGCCAGAATTAATGTCTGGCATCCTACGAGCTAGGAGTTTCCACGCCAGGAACTTTCCAGTTGCGTTGAAATCTGTGTCTTTGAGTTCCCAGTTTTGAACTCTATCAAAGTTGATAATGGCGTAGCTATAAATGTCCTGATATAACATTTATGTTCTCGGTTATACATATGTAGAAGAACGGGGAAAGTTCTCTTCGTTTCCTCGGTGCTTTTCTTCTTGTTTGACAATTTGTGAGTCATGGTTGAAGGGATCTGTAAACTTCAGCTGGAATTGAAATTTATTGTTTATTCATTTAATTGATAGAGGGTTATGCATTTAGACTATTGATGGATATTTTATTTTGCTGCACCATCTTGCTAGAACCATATTTCTTCGTTCTTTCCTCTTATTCCTTCAAATATTCAAGTTTGGGTTTTGACAGAGATTTGGTAATTTGTGAAAAAGGTGGCCAGATATTCAAATTACTGATGAGCGTCCTTAAATTCTTCAATTTTCACCGTGCTCGAAAGAGTAACCCCCTCCTGGTTGGCTGAAAAAATTCTCTACACGAATACTCCAAATAGTAAAGTATCAGAGGAGATAGTCATCTGTTTGGATAACTGATTCCCTGCCAGTAACCTAGCTGCAATTCGAAATCTCCCAGTCTCCATTCCTTTCTGTCTGCTATCGAAACAAAATAAGAGCAACGCGATGTCAGCCAATATTTTCTTTGGCTATCAGGAGATTCAATTTGAACTTTATTGCATCTTGCTCTCTATAAAAATAAGAGCGTAGTTGTTTGGCTTGGATCCGGATTATGAAAAGTAAATAAAGGAAATTCGTGAATAAATACTTTATTCCACTTTTATTTCAGCCAAAGGGGCCTTAGACGCGACTGGTAGAAAAGTTGGACATCGTAAATGCAATTTTTTGTGGTTGTTAGTTTAAGTTTCATTGAACAGTTTCCTATCATTCTGCTTGAATGATAGGATTTTACGAATCTTGTGTTGGAAATTGATCATATTATGTAATGTGTAAGAATCTGTGACTCAAAAAATAGAATACATGCATTCTATTCAATGAATTCTGCATTGCAAACATTCCTTTTATCGAATGTTACAAAGTGTAATACATTTGGTTTTCTCACTTTCATCTTTGTTGACATCTTATTACTTTGATAAAATTGTCCTAGCGTTTAACAATTAGATTGTTCAATTGCCAAACTACTTGTCATGGAAATTATAACTTACCTATCGACCTAATAATTCTGAAGATCTGAAACTATTAGCCCTACCTTTACCAGTTGTTAAATTACCCCTAATATGAAAGAAAATCTTGAAAAATCTTGTCAGAATTCAAGGAATACCCTGAATACGATCCTGAAATTGCACCACCTAGAGAGGAAAATGTTTGTTTTCTTGGAACCATCAACGTTGAAAACAATAATGACTTATAACTGCTGAAATTCAATAAAGGCTGAAATGTTTCGTACGATTTCCTCAATTTCTATATGATTGAATTGGAAAATGCTGACTTATTGTTTCCACGTGTCGAGTTTTCCCAAACAATTGCCGGGATATGGGAAAAACATAAAGAAAATAGAGGTAATATTCCGACGTCTTACATGTGCTGTGAATTTCGTATTTCTATATTCGTCATATTCTCCAGGGAGAGACGTAGAGATGATATCGAATTGGAGCGCAGTGAAGTAAATGAAGGCTGACTTTTTTCCTGAAACCATTCTGCGTCAACTGATGTGTTGTTTTCATTTCAGACAGTGTCACTTTTTCAAATGAGGGTGAAATTGAATTATTTCTCTTGACCCTGAAGAAAATTGCATTTAATATTATAAAGGGTGTTTTTTTAGAGCTATATAACTTTAAATTGCAATAAAACAACGATGGATTATTCGATTGACATGAGTTTTATTTAACTACAAGATAATTTTGTGGCATTACATTTTGAATATGATTTCTGGTATATGACCGCCACGGCTGTCTCGGATGTAGTCCAATCTGGACGTCCAATTTTCGATGACTTTTTCCAACATTTGTGGCCAAATATCAGCAATAATACGGCGAATGTTGTCTTCCAAATAGTCAAGGGTTTGTGGCTTATCCGCATAGACCAATGACTTTACATAGCCCCACAGAAAGTAGTCTAGCGGTGTTAAATCACAAGATCTTGGAGGCCAATTCACAGGTCCAAAACGTAATTAGGCGGTCACCAAACGTGTCTTTCAATAAATCGATTGTGGCACGAGCTGTGTGACATGTTGCGCCGTCTTGTTGAAACC
Organism: Harmonia axyridis; assembly: GCF_914767665.1. Taxonomy (NCBI): domain Eukaryota; kingdom Metazoa; phylum Arthropoda; class Insecta; order Coleoptera; family Coccinellidae; genus Harmonia; species Harmonia axyridis. Next base: position 2,254,902 of record NC_059502.1, read on the forward strand.
ACAGCTCCTGGACATCATGGTTGTTCAATTCAGGAATGAAAAAGTTATTAATCATGGCTCTATACCGATCACCATTGACTGTAACGTTCTAGCCATCATCGTTTTCCTCATTTTTTCTCAGCTTTCCCATTACAAATATTGATGCAAAATACCGAATACAATGCTTTCTGATATCTTCAACTCCACATCAATCTCACCCAACTTCAATTCACATTCGCTAAAAACCATTTTTGTGGACATTGTTGTAGTTTTCCAAAACCATTGATGAATTCTGGCGTCTAGAGCATCCTGAATAGTCGGAGGTGCTTTGAACACTTTTAAAGTCAGCATTCCAGCTTTTTACCATTGCTTTCGATGGAACAAATAACAATCATTAAGCCATTGCTTTACTTGCAGAGTACCATTATCAATTTGAAATTGAAAGATTATTGGCATTTGGGTAAAGTTATAGCGTAGTGGAACGAACACGCAAAAATGATGGAAATGAGAGTGAAGAGTATTGTGTATCACACTGTATTCAAACAAATGAGGTCTCTACTTTTTTGCAAGCCTTGCAAACAAATGTCGTGTTGCATTATCTTAAAAAATACCTACTTTAGACACTCATATGTAATGAAAAAATACGTAAGTAAGTTAGTAAGGTCTTAAATTCACCTTCAACATCCTCACCATAACACCAAATCCTCCAAACTCAAAACCCCACATCCATCTCTCCACAATAAAGATGCTCCATCCAAATCCCCTCATAATTCTCCAACACCCCATCTAAAGCACCCACCCACACACACACACACTCCCCCCAACAACTCACCATGACCAAAACCCCAAAAATTCCAACTCGTCCATCACACCCCTTCTCCAGCCACCTGCTTCTTGAAGCCACACAAACCCCAACAAATCGAGGAGACGGCACATCGCTCAGCCTAATTATCCCAAACGGCCTTGACAGGACAGCATCCCGCCATAAAGAGCCGGCCCCATCACACGACTTCTCCGCCATTGCGTATTTCCGAAGAGAACGATCGGTCCCTGGGGGACTCCCCTCTCCATTTTTCAAGATCGCAGTGGCCTGGCGTTGCTGGGCGCCTGAGTAATTGTCTGAGTTTATTCCGACTTAATAATTAATAGTTGGAGATGGCCGTATAATGCGGTAAAGTTGGCCGAATAACTCAAACTTTTTTGTTAGGGGACGCCTTAACGTTTAGCGTGCGCTGTTTGGCTACATTTTATGGGTAGTTGGGGAGTGTGTGCTGCCTTTGGTGCTCTGGCTCTGCCCGTTGAAGGTGAAGAATTCCTCTTTACTGCATTAGAGAGGCCTTTGGGTGTCTCTGGCCGCCCTATGTTATTTATTCAGGGGTTTGGAGTGGGGGATTTTTATCTCTCTGTACGGAAATTCGGTTTTCTTGTGAATTATGTTTGATGGTTGGAGAGGGAGATGTTAAATGTATGGAGAGGTTGGGTCGGGAATGGTAAATGAAGTTATGCGTGTGTGTAAGTTGTAGGGTATATATCCAAATGTGGTCATTTGATGCTAGACTAAGGTTTGAATATTCCTAGTTGGATTAGGTCCTTTGAAGTTTGGATGTGAGGTAAGGTGTGGAAAACTATGGCAGGAATTTTATTACTATTCTAATCATATGTCTCACCCCTCATTTAAAAATAGTTCGACTTTGGAAACAAGTTTACTATTATCAGTCATAATTTTTTTTGTAGTCTTCATTACTTTTGATGAATTCAATGAAAATTAAATTGGTTTTGGAAGACGTTCTCAAATCGTATTCTGTTTTCAAGATATGTAGCAATTTTTTCAGAGATACCGTTTGATTTTTTTCAGAAATTAATAGCTGATTCGATTAAACTAAAATAAATCAAAAACTGTTGTACTGGACTAAAGTCTTTTTAACATTTTTCTAAACAACTGGTGGCCTATAACAAAAAGTTCTGAGGAAAGAGTCATGCACTATTCCAGCAGAAATATCAGCCTGTAGATTTGCATTCATAATGATTAAAAACATGATAAAAACTTCTAATTGGAATATCTAAGCCAAATTTGAGCTGAATATCTTGTGAAGGGAAAGTGCTATTGAAAAAATGATTAAACTTTAACATACTGTATTTCGAAAACAAAGCGTTTGCCCATGATTATAGGATTTTTTTCTCAAGATCGGTCATACCCGTTTGATCCAGAAATTTGGGAACACTGCCTATTCAGGATTTTATTGCTATTGAAGGGAGCTTCTGATCAGTAATGTTAATAAATGTTTCCTGTTTATGATGTTATACCAATGCATCATCTACCAAATAAAATTATAAGACCTCCCACAAGACCTTCTCCAGATCTCCAGCCCAAATCATCCACCTTCTCGAACCAGCAGTACCAACCTATCTAGGAAAAAATGAATAAAGAGTGGCTTGTTCTTAGTAAAGTATGAAATGCAAGCCAAGTATAAAATTATCAGAAGTTGTGCAATCCCGAGAATGGCAACAATCTGAACAATTGGAAAGCAGAAACACTCAGCCAGGAATTTACTACTGTTGCAGAAAGCTTCTAATTCACAATGTTAATCAATGTTTCCTGAGTCAATATCATCCCATACCAATGCACCAAATAGATCCTCTCCAGATCTCCAAACCAAAACCATTCATCGACTCGAACAAGCTGCACTACCATCCTACCAAAAAGCGAATAACAAATGTCCTCGAGACACAAGATAAAAGCGAGGAATAAAACTCCGAGCGCAATCCAGAGTACGCTCTGGCTGGAACAAGCGGGGAATCAGGAAATCCGAAGTTAGGCATCGAAAGAATGAATATTTCATCATCAATTAGGGCGGGATAGATTCGAGAGGTAAATGTAGAGAATGCACTCGGAATAATAAATGCATCCCGTATCCGGGAAGGCGGCGTGGCATTGTGCCACCGGCGCGAGCGGTATTAGCTCTGGATAAACTCCATCTGCCGATATTGATCTTTAATGGATATGTGGCGAACTTCTAACGGGATCCGATGTCGATATCATCGAGTCCCGGGTCCCTGATTTACATACCCCGAGTCTCTGGATAATCTGGATGGATCACCTTGGAGGGAGGCTGCTGCCAGGTCACGGCGATCAAGGCGAATCACTTAGGTTGGAGACTTTGGAGTTTGGTACATTTGCATGTTACGATTCGACTGGATAGGGTTCTTTTTGAGGTGTGTGTGTGTGTGTATGTGGAGGGTTTGAGCTGAGTTGCCGGTTTGCATAATGTGGTTGGGGGTTATTGGAGTTGGTACAGGGTGTTTGGTTTCGCTTGGCTGCGGAGCTTGATTCATGACAGATGAATCGTTTAACCTGATTTTTGTAAATCTACAGTTTAAGAGAATTTTGACTTCGAGATTTGGGAAAAAAATCAGTAAAAGTAACAAAAACCGTTATATCTCCTAAAATGTTCGTCACAGACCACCCAAATATAAACGTTTTTTGAAGATCGAGCTGTGATCTACTACTTACTGAGGTTCCAAGTCCGTATCTTGCTTCCAAGAGATGTGGCAGCATCGAGAAAATTATCAATTTTTTTGTTGAAAATATCAGTTTTCAACCTACAATTTCTTTAATAATGGACAGATTGAATAACAGCAAGCATGTTTGTGATCTATGTAATCGAATCAATCGATGAATATTCTCGATTAAACATGTCAGCTTACGAGCTGAAGTTTCGTCATTTGCTTTAATATGGAGAAATCTGCGGCTGAGGCTCATCGAATGCTCTCCAATAGCTATGGTGAGGCCGCTTTTAGTGAAAGAACGTGACGAGAGTGATTTCAACGCATCAAGAACGGTGATTTTGACGTTGAAGACCAGCATGGCGGTGGAAGAGAAAAGGTTTTCGAAGATGCAGAAATGGGGGCTTTACTCGATCAAGATTGGTGTCAAACACAACAAGAATTGGCAGAATCATTGGGAATAACGCAACAAGTCATTTTATGGCTTGAAAGTCATGGAAATGATTCAGAAACAAGGAAGTTGGGTGCCATACGAGTTGAAGCAAACAGATGTTGAATGGCCAAACCGAATATTGAGTTGTTGAGACCGACTGAAATAATCACAGGCGATCGCTATCGAACGCAATTAATGCGTTCGAGCCGAGCATTGAAAGACAAACGGCTGCAATACAACCAGAGGCATGATCAAGTGATTTTACAGAATAACAATGTTCGACTACATGTTGCAAAAGTGGTCAAGATATACTTGGAAACGGTGAAATGGGAAGTTCTACCCCACCCGTCGTGTTCTCCAGACGTTGTTCCTTCGGACTATCACTTGTTTCAATCAATGGCACACGGCCTGGCTGACCAGCACTTCTGGTCTTATGAAGAAGTGAAAAATTGTATCGAATCATCGAATCAATTGTATTGGATCACTTCAAAAGATGACCAGTTTTTTCAATGCGGGATTCGTACGCTGGCCGAAAGATGGAAGAAAGTCGTGGCCAGAGATGGACAAGACTTTGAATCATAAATGTACAACCAGTTTTTCACAATAAAGCTTCGAATTTCGGAAAAAAACGGTAGAAGCAAAGTTGAACGCCTTTGTATAATTTTTATAAGTCGAGTTCAAATGAAAATAATCAAGCTTCGTATGATATAAGTTTCAATGTTAAAGAGTAGGTAGTAAAGTATTATGACGAAAATTACGACAACCATCATTTAAAAGGAAATAAAGTTCTACACAGAAAATGATCCGAAAACTTATCAGCAGTACCTACCTTTCAACATCTAACTTCAAAAGTATTTTCGACCTCTTTCTCATGCTGAATTACACAAGTTGGAAGAATCGGTTGTAATACGTACAGAGAACTATACCAGCTCACTCTGAGAACAAAGGGACAAAAATGAGGAATAACATATTCTCGAGCAGAGCTCTAGCATTTTAATTCAGTTTCATGGATCTTGTATGCTTTTATGCTCTTGAAACGAAATAAGTTTCGTTTGTGAATTTGAAATGTTTAATCATTCCTTTCACGTCGCTGAATACTAAGCGATATTCCCTTGCTCCCAGGATTATTCGAGGCATTGGGTTATACTAGGAAGATATAAACTTGGTGGGTGATGAAAAAAGTACTTGTATAGTTTTTGGCTGTATAAATAAGAAAGTTTCGAATTGGGGTAGAGTGTTGGCAATGTTTCTTTCGTGCAATTGCTGGAGGATGATTTGTTGATTCATTGGAAGAATAGCTAACTCATGGATTCAGATTACGATTACGATACTTCACTTGACTTGGCCTCTTCTTTCCAATTATGTAGTAATTCCATGAATTAATTTTTCATTGAAACATTCTGTAGGATACAATAGAGTTGGACAAAACTTTCTTCGGTTGTAGGGATATTTGCTATTGAAAAATGCATGGAAATAAATCTAGGAAAAAAACTATCACATCCCTGTACAAATCTAGTTTTTTGATAGCCGACATCAAAGCATTGCTCCCGTGTCAACGATCAAAGTTGATAGAGGAGTACCGAAGAGAAATCAAAGAATTAGGTCAGAATAATAGGGTCTTTTCCATCAGGTTCCCTAGTCACTCGGAAATAAAAAGAAAGAGGGATTACTCCAAATAGATCCTTCGGATCCTCTGATATTCCAGATTGAAAAAGTATATGGGTTTAACTAGGAATATGTTACACTGGCTTTCTAACAAGGCACAGACACCTTAAATCCAAATAATGAGAATAATGATATCAAAAACTGATCAGTGCAGATTCTGTTGGCAGTAGGAAGACACTGATCATCTAGTCACAGAATATCTCGCCATGACAAACCTATGCGAAAAATACTTTGGGTGAGAAACTTTGTAAAAAGAGGCAAGTAACCTTTTTGGAGCCATCCCAGATGCTGAAGTTAATTTGAACTTCGAAGATGAAAGTTTGGCTATAGTTGGTGCCAAAATATCATAGGTGCGCACTCTCTCCAGGGGATACAGTATTTTGTCCCGAGATCTCTGGTGACCTCTTCAGTTGGGCTATCCAGCTATCTCTGCCCAAGCCACACCCTCTCACGCCATCGTGGAGAGGTGACTCTGCACAAATTCGGAAATTCTTTATGAACCCACCGATGCCTTTTTATAGAGAGTGTCACGAAGCCAGCAATGCCACCTCTCGGGCATACAGAGTCACTACAAATTGAAAGGGATAACCGTATCACCCGAAGAACTGAAAGGTGAAGGTAGCCAGAGAAAAATCTCCGTCAGAAGGAGAAGGCCTCCAACACGCTGGAGTGACAGTCTGCTCTCATAGGACAAGTTACGATGTGGAACAGACACTGAGCCTATTTGGAAGGAAGAAGAAGAACAAAATCCAATGATTTCTCTGGAAATACCTTCAAAACCCGACGCTGATTTAAATTCCACGCATAAACCCGAACTAACGATGTGCCAATCGAAAAATCGACTATTGAATACCCCAAATTAACCCCGAATTTCAATCAGATCCACCCTAGCACCATCGGCCACACGTCAATCATCCACTCTTCCAGTCCAACAACCCTCTCCGCCAGCATCCGCGAAATCCATCGACAACTCCGCGAGAGATATCAAAGCGTTCGCGGAATTTTGATCACTTAGTTTTCCGTTCCGACAACTCGGATTTCTGTCCTTTGTGCCTGATAATCCGATTTGGGGGCGAGCGCACACACGTCGGCAATCGGGGCGAAAATAATCGCGCGCTCCCGGTTAACATCAATCGTAGGACCCTGATGAATATGTATACGGTCCGAGACAATGCCTCGTAAAGGTCCGTGCGGAGGATCGTGGGGACCGGAACAGGAGTGATCGGGGCTTGAGATGTTAATTCTGGAGATGGGATCGGACACGTGATGGCGAGGAGAGAGAGAGAGGGAGGGGGAAGATGGTGTATTCAGTTCGGGGCCAGAATGCACGTTCGACTAAATTGGTTTAGAGGATGGACTCTGGGTAGCTGGATGGTGTGGAATTTGTCCTAAGGTTCGAATTGGGGAGGAAATAACGTTTAGCTGAAGTGACTCCAGGGTAACGAGGACGTTGGTATTCAGATCGTTTGAAGATAGAATGATTCTAGAGGCTATAATATGTAGAAGACTCGAAAAGGAAGTCTTATTCGATAAAATTGTTTTATCTACTCATATTGAATAATATATTACTTATTCAACTGCTTTTGAGCAATTAATAGTATCTATTAACAAACAGCGCAGCGTGAGTTATAATAACTCACTGCTATAACTCACTATAATAAATCGGAAAAGATGGCTCTGTGCTTCTATACTTCTGTGCTTTTATTCGGTTGACCGAAAAGGAACATTCCATTATTGTTTCTGGGGGGAGGAAGGTCACAATGATAATTTTGACGTTTATAGGTAACTTTTGAAGTTTGCCAATAAAGTTCATTCTCTGTTTTTGTATTTTAGTATTTATTGTTATAGTCGTAGATGAAGTATAGTATTCAACTTGCGGTAATGGTCATAACTCACTTGATGAATTACAGGACTCGCCTGCGGCTGCTGCAAACTTCATCTGCGTGAGTTATGACCTACATTACCGCTCGTTGAATAATATACTATTAAACACATTTCTACCTAATCTGGATGGCGATACAAATACACATATCGATATGATGATTCAGTAGTTCTTTAAAGCCTTTCCTGACTATTTGGTCAATTTCCAAGATCAATAATTTAGATTAGATTAGATAAGAGAAGGGGCAAAAGATCATCTGACCTCGCAAGCACCTGAACCTAAAGATCTATTGTTCATCCACGCGCGCTGCTACCAGTCAGGCAATGAACTTCATCACTTTTTTGGAGGCTACATACATCTGACTTTAAAATCTAAATGCCAAGGTGTTGCAGCATTTTCTGGTGAACAGCTTCACTTTCGCATAGCAAGTGTTTCGCTGCCTCTGTGGCTTCTTGACAGAAGCGACGTATGTCCTCAGACGCTTTTGCCATGTTTTTTCAGCATCAATATCGTATTGACTTGTCAGTTTGACTGTCAAATGTGATAGTTTTAAACATTTTCACATTTACACACTTTCTATTTCTGAAACATCGATCTATGTTAGAGCTTTTATTGAATTATCAGGAACTAACTAAGGGAAACTGATGATCATCTGATCCATAAATTCCACGCCATTGCAATGCAACGCAGAAAAAAAAAACGGTGATTTACGAAACTCTTAACTCCAACTTCGTGAATAACAGCAGTCATAATATTCTCATTGAAGAATATACTATTAAGAACCCCTTTTCACATTATCGTTACCAACCTTCATTATCATTTATATTTATCCATAAAACGAATATAAATCGACTGTGCAAGTTCACATTGATCCATATATTCAATTACGTAATTGGCGGTGGTGAAAGGAAGATAATACGACATGATTACCAAGTAGTTTAAATGCCGTTCAGGGAATTAAGTTTGCTTTGAAAGACTAGGAAGTCATTTAGTGAAGAAAGAACAGGTGCAAGGACAGTTGGCTCTGAGAATAACTTAAAGCTTCTTCTAGTGTGTCCTTCTGAAATATAGCTAATTTTTCCAGATGAATACACGAACAGAAAGAATATCACATAAGATTTCCGGTTGTTGACAATTAAGCAGGATGTTTAACCAACATTAATGAATGTTGAATGATCTGAAATCATCAAAAAGAAAACCTATTTCAAGTCACATACTCGAATTTTAGATATTCATCAGCATATCCAGACAGCAAATTTAGCTCTAAAAGTGACTTTCAATAATGTAATTAAGATCTGCAGATTAGCCGGTGAAAACATCGATATTATAAATTAGTTTCAGTCCTCTCATCAATTGGAGGGAATAGTGCTTATTCATGATTTGCATTTTTTACATTAAGATTGGGTTAGTCGGTTCTTCATTTGTCTCACCTTCAATAGTCTCTTCAGATGTTTCTAGGTTGTTAAAATGCGTCAAAACTTCTGAAAATGTAATTTTTCATGAAAATTTCACACGGCAAAGATGAACTACTGAAATTCCGGTGAAATGAATATTACATTTGAAATTCAGAAAGCATAGCACTCCTATTTCTCGAATTAATAGTACCAGATCTTCTGTGCGTTAGCTATAGAATGCTAAATCATTGTTTTAAATTTCCAATGTTTTTCATTCCTTCCTCAGCACCCATCCACATGTTCATCATTGAAAATAACAAACCATTATTCTTCGCTTTCTAAAAATTTCGAACAGATTGATACCCAAGCGTTTTGACCGACATAAGGCTGTGTTGTTGGTGAACCTTGGCTGGGTTGTTATCCTCTAGGGCTTCTCTTGTCCAAGACGGGAAGTTGCGGTGGCCATCTGACGGGTCTGACTGCCCCAGGCCCAACATTACTACTGTTATGACGACATAAGTAGATTCGGTTCAGAATTATATTAAGGGGGGACATACACTACACGATCTCATTGTCCGTGTGATCTGTAGATAGATTGTGTGAGAAGAGTGTTTTTTGGGTTGAATTCAGAAAATACATAGACTTTTATTTATCAAAGTTATTGTATAAAAGAACCGAAAAAATTAACTTTTATGAAATAGAAACATAAATTTAATCACAATAAATCATAACGAAATACGAAATAATAAAAAAATTAAGTTTCTTAATACAGAGAAACCTCCAGGTTTTGTTTTATTCCATAATTTTCCATCCAGGATCTAAGACATAAGGCTTCTCATAGATTTAACGCCTATTCTATTGCGGGTTTTTGTAACTTTCAAAAAGATCTGAAGATGCTGGCGTTGTTGGAAAATCCTTGGCCATTTTAGCCTAGTTTGGAAAGATATTTCTGAAACTACCAAAATCTACCCAAAGATTTCATAGAAATGTGAGAAAACTACTAATAAAATCGCACTGGCGAATGTTTCAGTCTCTCGGCGCTCGAGGAATCCCCTTATTTAGTCTGAGCGCACACGAGATTGCAGAAATATATGCCGTGCGACGTGTGCATATCAAGCTCAAGTAATATCAAGTAGCTTGATATCAATTCAAGCAATAAATATCTAAAATCAAGTCAAGTCAAGCTCAAGAATGTAATTTTTCACGAGCTTGATTTGCAAGTCAAGTAGTAGGTTTTAATGTCAAGCTACTTGGTTTGATGAATGCGATATATATCCATTATTTACATGAACACAAACATGGGAGATATATTAGGTGTAGATTTGAAATAACAATTTCACGCTTCGTGCAAGATATTGAGCTGATGACATTAACAAAATAATAGAAAATTCAAGAATAATTAAAAAAAAATTACTATAAATTATTGCTGTGATTGAAACAGATAGTGTCGAGATTAATAATAATAATAATATTAACTTTATTTCCCAAAGCAAATACTTTACAGTATAGGTATATTGCAGAAGATCGACGTCAATTTAAAAAGAAAACTTAAATACAATTCTATTAGTGTTAGTTGAAAGTCAATTAGTGTGATTATTTCTGAGTCTTGCATTTCTCAAAGAACTCCGATATTTGGTATGGTTCCGCATCCACCAAAAACTTCATCAATTCCTTCTTAAACTCCATATCGGTCATTTCGTGGAAGCACCTGGGTAGTGAATTATAGATTTTGATGCACATGTATTTCGTATTGTTTTGTGTCAGTGTCAGTTGAACTTTTGGGTAATTATTAATAATAATTATTCGTGTATGTGTATAAAGAATAACAATTTCAAGTAAATGAGGAAAACACTGACTTGAAGTCAAGATATTCGTTCATTTATAAACCTATTGCGCCTTTGGAAACCACAAAAATGGTGTATATATCTATGAGTTATGTGGTCATCAAGGGAGCAATTAACGCGTTCAAAAGCTTTCCAATATATATCACTGCTTTCCTCTCAAAAATTGTTATTACCCCTAACGTGATCACAAAGTCTATCTTCGGTTGACTCGAAACCAAAAGTCCATCGACCAAATCCATTAGTGTATGTAGACCCTTAAGTACCCGATCAGTCGGTCGACCATCTCGCATCCCAACAAAACGCTTCAACTTCCAAAGAAACCCGTCGAGGCTCGAGAGCAACAATAATAATTTAATTGCCAGTCGAATAGAACTCCTCAGAATGGGATGAAGCTACCTTAATTACGCGAGACCGTATTTTTTCCACTTTTTTTTCATTGTCCCACCTCTTTCGTCCCGCGACAAAAGTCGGAACTCGAAATAAACTTGTCGGATATTTTCTTCCAATGTCCTTGCAGGTTTTTTTTTCTATTGATAAGATCTCTCCCCCCTCTCCTTGGAATTAGGTCGCCTGGTATTGTTGGAGAAGCCTATTGTGGTCGGAATAATTGGTAGCCCGATTTTTTATCAATTCGAATGATCAACTTCAGGAATTGGAACGGGAGAAGTAACCACAAAGGAAGTATCTTTCTGTATTCAAAAGAAAGTTGGGAGAATATTGCCCAGCGGGGAATTGACCATGTTTCAAGTGGGTTTGATGTTTGATATTGGTTCAGGCAATTTACCGATTAGAAAAATGTTTTTTTCGGGTAGGTAAAGACGGTGTGATTTTGGAAATTCCAGAGTTGAAAACATTGAATAACGGTTATTTGTTTAGGTCTTTTTAGACGTTGATTGAAATGTGTTTTTTATTACACCCATTCATTTCCATTGCTTCTTAAAAGTTCGGTCTATTACCTTCATTATCGATGTTAAGAACATAGAAATTCAGGTCAAAATCATGTTTGGTCTGCAAAATATCAACATTTATCAATTAGAAACAAGATTCCACGTATTCATAGCATCTTTCACAGACAGAACACACCTTTACTAGAAATTCTAAGTTTTTCACCTAGAAAATGAAGACAATAATTGAAACTTTTAAAATCCATGGAAATAAATAGGTGTTATAGAAAAAATATTATTTTCAATGACAAGAAAGATATTAAAATTATTTCGTGTGCTGATGAAATATTGCTTTTTGGAGGGAAATACGGTTGAAGCGAAATCTTGGCTTGATGAAGAGTTTTCAGGCTGAAATGAGCACCGAAGACGGCGAACACATCAGTAGACGCCCAAAAGAGGCTGTCACCGACAAAAAAATCGAAAAAGTTCACAAAATAATTTTGAATGACCGTAAAGTGAAGTCGATCGAGATAGCAGACATTGTAAAGATATCATCTGATGATCTTATCATTCACGAATATTTGTACATGAGAAAGCTCTGTGTAGAATGGGTGCCGAGCGAGCTCACAATCGATGAAAAGCAACAACGTGTTAATGATTCTAAGCAGAGTTTGAAGCTGTTTAAATGCAATTTACCTGAATTTTTGCGTCGATATGTGACAATGGATGAAACATGGCTCCATCATTCCACTCCGGAATCCAATCGACAGTCAGCTGAGTGGACTGCACACGATGAACGGAATCCAAGGCGAGGAAAACACAACAGTCAGCTGGTAAGGTTATGGCATCAACATTCTGGGATGCGCAAGGTATAATATTCATTGATTACCTCCAAAGGGCCAGATCCTCAATAGCGATTACTATATAGAGTTATTGGATCGTTTAAAGGATGAAATCTTCAAAAAACGGCCCCATTTGAAGAAAATAAAGGTGCTGTTTCATAAAGACAATGCGCCATATCACAAAACAATGGCAAAATTGCATGAATGGAGCTGTGAATTGCTTCTGCATCCACCGTATTCGCCAGATCTGGCCCCCAGCGACTTTTTCCTGATCTCAGACCTCAAAAGAATGCTTGCTGGAAAGAAATTTAACGCCAGTGAAGAAGTAATCGCCGAAACTGAGGCCTATTTTGAAGCGGAAGACAAATCGTACCACAAAAATGGTATCGAAAAGTTGAGAGATCGCTATAATCGCTGTACCGCCCTTGAAGGCAACTATGTTGTATAATAAAATCGAATTTTGTCAAAAAAATGTCTCTGAAGATGGCAGGACAAGCATTCTTTGACTACCTTCTTCTTTTGCGAGTTACGAGTAATTTACTGCAAATCGAATGTAAGTATTTCTAGTGTAGATCCCTTCTTTCATTCGGAAACTCCGAGAATGTTAAATTCATAACGTAAAATTGAATAGCAGACCTCGGTCCACGACTCTGCGATCTCCGTAGAATATATTGCTGCATCAACAACATATCAACATTAATTCCACTTTGATGACAGTCTCGTTTCATGATGACTCATAAATGCCTACACGAGTCCGCAGATAGTTAATATCTGCTGTATCTTGCTTTAACACATTTTACCTTAATAGCATCAATATCGTTCCTTTTTCACCGAAACCATTTAAGTATTTATGTGTTTGAGATAAGTGGGCTAATAACATAATCGTAAAAACTAATCAAAACGAACGGAACTGGGCGACATAAAGAAGAGGAAGGTTGATGACTCGGAGAGCCTTGATAGAAAATGATCGATTACAGGATAGGGAATGTCATCAGAAGCCAATCAAGCTCGATCGAGGTGAAGAAATTGTTGCTATAACAGTTGTTTTCGGTTGAGAGATGATGTAGAGTGGAATGTAGTAGATAAGTCCCAAGCAGAGTTAATTTTTTATTTTGCGAAGTAATTTTTTTTAGTACTGCTGAAAGTTATGCTTTTCTGCATGTGCTTATCGTTGCTTGAACAACTCATCTCAACTTGCGTAATAAAGAATAGAAAATACTGTTTTTTCATGAGAAAAAATGCTGTACGTGTGATTTGATAAGTGTTATTCAGAGTCTGCTCCATCAATAACAAGTGGTTTGTAGATTTTAAACGTGATCGAAGAACCATCGATGATGCTGAACGTGCGGTCGTTCGAATTCAAAAATTGTATTAGAAAACATGAGAAAAATCCACGAAAGTTGCGTGAGTGAACACAATGTGGAATATCAGCTGGCAGGGTTATTGCATCAGTAGTTTGGCACTAGGATGGTATATTGTTTAATCTAAACTATCTAGACAAAACCATCAACTTTGAATATTACATAAAGTTGATGAATCGATTGAGTGCAGATGAAAGTCGCCATAAAATGCAAAAGAAAAATATATTTTTCACCAAGACAATGCTCCTTCTCACAAATCGATGTAAATTATGGTCGAATTTGATTGAATTGCACTTCCAAATACTTGACCACATAGCCTTTTCTCAAGATTCGGTTACTGGCTTTGTGTAGATATCGAAAAAATGCTCCAAAGAAAAAATAAGGCTGAAAATTGGCCTCTTCTGTAGGACCCGAAATCTGCACGCCACTCTAACAATGCTTTCGTGGACTCTTATTCTTTCCATTCATTGCAGAACTTGCAGAAAGGTTTATTGTGAACTATAATATCCAATTCTCCAAAATGATAAAAACCCAATCTCTATGGGACCTAGCGTTCCCCAAGAGCTAGCGGTTACACACATGTTTTAACGTAGAATCTCCACCAAAATACCTAAAAAACTATTCAATATTAGTAAATCTTCATTCAGAAGGACTATGTCAGAAATTAAGAAGGACTATGTCAGAGATTAAGAAGGACTATGTCAGAGATTGAGAAGGACTATATCAGAGATTAGGCGGGACTATGTCAGAGATAAGGAAGGACTATGTCAGAGATTAAGAAGGACTATGTCAGAGATTAAGAAGGACTATGTCAGAGAGTAAGAAGGACTATGTCAGAGATTAAGAAGGTCTATGTCAGAGATTAAGAAGGACTATGTCAGAGATTTCATGATATTCAGAATTCCAAACATTGATCAGGCCAGAACTTTCATCAAGGTTTAACAAAATTCAGTCGAATCCAAGCCTCTGAAAGAACGAATCACTGACCAAACCCGACAACACTTCCTCCCCATTCGCGAAACCCTTCCACCCCATCCACATTACTTCCGAATAATTGAAAAATACCCGTGAATCGGAAAACGCCCCCACGAAAAAAAAGAAACGTTATTTTCCTCTTCCAGCGAGCCATAAAGAAGGAGATACCGAAATAATCTTTTTCGACAACAAAACCTCCTTACAGAATGAAATACGAAACCTCTGCGTCATTTATTCCCTAATATATTACGTAGGTTGTCGTTGCTACGTTCAAAACGGTGCCGCTGTCGGCGAACCCTCCTGTCGGATCCTATGAAAAAGTTTGTTGAGAACACAATAAGCCGAAATATTGACCACCGGTCGGTTTGCCTCGGCAAAAAAAAATAGGATTTCCACGACTTGAGTGGCCTTTCGGGTGTTCAGAAAGCGTGGTCGGTTCTAGTGGCTGGTGGAGGGAGGGAGATGAAGAAACAGGAATTTTTGTTCGAAATAGATGAATCGAGTTGGAGTTGATATTTTGTCGATGTTGGAGAGGGTCGAATCGGAGTCTTCCGTAGGATATGTTGACAGTTTGACAGCGCTAAGGAGGGTATTTCTTTTTACAAATGACGGGTCCAAGATGAGCGAGTAGTTTGTTTTATGCATCTGAGAAGGAGAAAATAAAAGGTTCTTCATTTTGTGGTTCCGAAAGTAAACGAACATAGGCGTACAACTTTACTTCGGCCGTTTTTTTCCGAAATTCGAGGCTTTATTGTAAAAAACTGGTGATACATTTATGATTCAAAGTATAGTCCATTGCTGACCTCTACTTTTTCTCATTTTTCAGGCAGCGTACGAATCCCGCGTTGAAGACACTGGTTATCTTTTGAAGCTTTCCACGAATTGGTCCATTTTTTACTTCTTCATAAGACCGGAAGTGCTGGTCAGCCATTGATCGAAACAAGTGATAGTCCGAGGGAGCAACGTCTGGAGAATACGGCGGGTGGAGTAGGATTTCTCTTTTCAACGTTTCCAGGTATGTCTTTGACCACTTTTGCAACATGGGGTCGAGCATTGTCATGCTGTAAAATCACTTTATCATGTCTCTCGTTGTATTGCGGCCGTTTGTCTTTCAATGTTCGGCTCAAAAGCATTAATTGCGTTCGATAACGATAGCTTTTGATTGTTTCAGTCGGTTTTAACAACTCATAATACACTACGCCAAGCTTCTTCTTCATCCTTCATTTTAGGCGATTCGCCTGTTTCTTTCCGTCGAATCTCTGCCTACACTGACAAATTGTCGCTCCATCACTTTCGAGGACGTCCTAAACTCTGCGACCTAGTGGTGATTTATCGCGTGCAATTCTGACCATCCTTTCCTCGTCCATTCTACTTATGTGGTCGTTCCATTCTCTCTTTCGACCCAATACCCACTCATTGATATTTTCCACCCCGCATGTTCTCCTTATATTTTCACTTCTCTCCCGGTCGAATAGTGTCTTTCCAGCTATTCTGCGAAGTACCCTCATTTCGGTGGTCTCCAGTAGTTGTCTTGTCCTCGCTGTGTCTGGTCGAGTTTCAGCGATGTATGTCATAGTTGGTCTTACTACTGCTTTATAAATTCTGGCCTTTGTTTTCACTTTGATATTTTTATTTCGCCATACCGTGTCACTCAAAGCCAAGCTGGTCCTACCAAATACAGAACCATAAATATTCGGTTTGGCCGTTGACGTGGAAGCATGGCCAGGATATGCCTATGATTTTCTGCGCTTAGGATTATCGTAATGAACCCATTCTTCATCTCCAATCACAATGCGATTCAGAAATCCCTTCCATCTTTGCCTTGCCAGCAGCTGTTCACAAGCAAATAAACGCCATTCAACATATCTCATCTTCAACTCATACGGCACCAAATTTCCTTGTTTCTAAATCATTCCCATCATTTTCAGGCATTTTAAAATGGCTAATCGCATCACTCCCAAAGATCCTGTCAATTCTTGTTGCGTTTGTCACTAGTCTTGATCAAGTAATGCCTCCTATTCTGCATCTTCGAGAATCTTCTTTCTTTTCTTTCTTCTTCTTCTTTTTTCTTCTGGTCTTCGACGTCAAAAATGTTTTTGCAGCGTTGAAACCACTCTCGGCACGGTCTTTCACTAAAAGCGGCCTCGCTATAGGTGTTTGGGAGCATTTAATGAGCCTCAGCTGTAGATTTCGTCATATTAAAGCAGAAAATTGAAACTTCAAAAAGATTATTAAAAAACGTATTTTCCTACAACTGCTATGAAAAGTAGCGTATTCTTCACAGCTTACTCAATTTCAAAACTATGTATTGCTCATACTGTGGGAAATAATATTTCTCACGGCACTTTGCCCACACCTCGCTTGGTAGACCAATGAAATTGGGCTTCTGAGTCGTTTCTATGGAAACGCAATAAATTAGCACATACTGTCAACGAAGATCATTTTGATTTGAATCAAGTCCATTACTTGAATTATTGAAATTTGTGCAGTTGTAGGAAAAGTATAGTGTGCAACTCCACACTCGCGAGAAAAGTTGGACTTTCCCCACTTATTGACAATATACTGATCCGTCTTCACATCAGTGCTGTTCTCAACTCATTCTTCAAATTCTATAGCTTATCAATTACTTAGGCCCATCTTCTGAAACTTGAAATATTTAGCATTCTGCTTTTAACAGATGAACCGACATGCAGAACCTCTAAACCCCACATATCTCCAATATTTTCAATAAAATATGTAAGCACTCACTATAATAACACGAGTAAACTATCTATCAACCTAATGCACGTTGGTTCCAAACTGTTTTTCCACAATTTCGCGCATTTCCAACTCCCGAACTGCCTTCATCGAATTATCCACGGTCGGAAAACCTCCAGGGAAAAATATTTCCCGGGTACGTCAGCCGAGAAGAGGTTATTTACCGTCCGCCCCTCGGAGCAGACGAGTCTCCTTTATATTGTTTGAAGTATCGTCCAATCCGCGTTAGCGACTTCTCTTTCAAAACTGCATTTGCATTTTATTGCACCGGAGCCAGAGTAGAAATTGATGTCCCGAGACCGAGATCTTAAATCGCCTCACTTCCTAAGTGCCCGTGTAAGTCGTCTTTGAGACGATTTTTTAGCAATTTCGCCAGCACACGGGACTCCGTAAGTCCTGGCGTAGTTTGGGAGATTAGGATTTTGAGGAGTCGTCTACCGTTTTACGAGATAACAATTGCTTTTGGGTGTCTGCTAGACGGAGGTGTTGGTGGAAATTTTTCAAGGAGGTAGATTTGAACCCTTGAGTTTCTAGAGAAGAAACTGCATATAGTCTGTAACCCGGTCTGTAACTATTAGATGTACAACATCTATATACATATTTTGGACTGCAAGGTACTGGGGTTTGTGTTTCGAAGGACCGTAAGATTTTCCACAATTATATTGAAGTAAGTCTATTTATACAATTACACCATTAACACTTCACAAAATTCACTCAACTAGTTAATGAAAACTATGAATTTATTTCACGCACTATCCAACAATTTACCAACTTGGGTATTCTCGATAATTTTGGTGACTAAGACTGATGACCGACTGTAGGTTCTTTACTTACCAAGTGGCGACAAAGCAGATAGTTGAAGTAGGTAGCTAAAAATATGTTTAAAGACGGTAAGGTTATTTGTTCGATACACAACATCATCTAAATCAGAGGTAAGGCACTGGCGTAGAGGTCAGTGGAACCCAAATGCGGCTTTCCATGCTACTCGAGAACCCTCTGTCCGATAGAAGAAACCTTCTTCTTGTTCAGGTGCCATCTACTCTCAGTAGGTTGGGTATCAAAATGGCTACCTTCATCTTCGACGCTGCAGCCCTAAATAACTCAACAGAACTGCACTATAGTACCAGTGTCTCAAGTTGTTCAACTTGGGGATTCTTCTTCTTCCGATGTTCCTTCTTCCCTGTATCACTTTCTGCAAAAAGGTATATTTCTCCTATCTCAGCACATGACCCAGATACTGCTACTTTCCAATCTTTACCTCATTCAGTATTTCCCTCTCATTACCCATTCCTTTGACCACTTCTGTATTTGGTACTTTATCTTTCCACCTTATCTTGAGCATTCTCCTATACATCCACACTTTAAACATTTTTCAGGCGATATCTAATACCCTGCTTCATCGTCCAAACTTCCATTACATAGAGGAGCACAGGGAATACGGTAAATTTGAAAAACATGATGTTGAGAAAAACCTAGCTCTCTTTTTGTGAGACAAGGCTCTTTCGGTAGAAAACTTGAAGGGACCCTCATATAAATTTCAAAGGACAGCCAAGTAAGAGGAAATTGAGATCACTTAGGCAAAGCTATTCGCTGAGATGGGAGTGCATTATCTAGCAAGAAGCAACAACAGTTTACATAGCACAAGGTCTTGTAAATGTTGATCAACTTGCTGAAAGAGTAAGATCTACTATCTACTAGACGTGAACCCTTCTGTTGTCTTGGAAAAAATTCCTCAGTACAGCAATGGAAGTTTAGAAATGAAAAAGCCCTCAGGAGAAATACTCCCAGTTTAGAGCGAAAAGGAAAATAGTTAAATTTTTTCGTCACCTACAAAAATCTCATACAGAATCCAAGAGTTGAGCTGTTAGTTATTGTGGGATTGCAGGGGTACTTCATCGCATCAGATGTGTCTTATGTGATCTTGAAATAATTCTCCAATAAGACCTCCAAAAACCGTTTGATGCTTAGGTACTGGTTTTAGAGGTGGAAAAGTCTATTATGAAGCAATAATGAAAAACTCTGGAGAAACACTTCTAATGAGAAGTTAAAAGTAAAAACTTTGAACTATTTATGGTTGGACAAATCTAAACAAGAGCTGTCATCGAAGAATAGTGAGAAAATTGCTCTTTTCAGTCTTTCCTTCGGAATTTTTGAAGGCTTCTTCTTCTTTAGCCTTCACTCATCCAGTGTGGGACATAGGCCTTTTTCATGCCTCTCTGTAATTTGCCGTTTTCCTCCATTGTTTTCCTGCTATAGCGATTGTGTATATCCTTTTCTTCCTGGATCTTCCTACGCTCCTCTTGGTTTCTAGAGGACTTTAAGGATTTCTTGATAGAAAATTGCTATGCCTTTTCAGTATTTTCTGGCCAAATGGATCGCTCTATAATAATTATTTCATCAAAATGTCAGCGATTTTCGAATTTCCAAAAATGGAGAAAGTGAACGACTGGGGGTTTATAGAGAAAATTTCATCTTGCTGATTCATCTTGAAATTGCATTTCATCAAATAAAAATAAAAAAACTCCCACAAACACTTCTCACCAAATCGTCTAAAATAAATCAACGACGACCGCCAGCATCCGTCTTGCCCAGATCACCGATCACCTCATCATCGGCAAACTGGTCCAACGCCCTCCTCTCAGCCTCACATAAAATTCACGCAATCTTTTGACAGATGATCGAGAACCAAAATTCGCGTCCGTCAGTTTTTACGATTGCTCATAGAGTTCGAAAGATCCCGAGCTTTTTATGGACACCGACTCGCGTCTTGGGAAATAACGGGTGGAAAAATCTGGATTCGACGAAATCCCTTGTTATTAGGGGTTTGGCGTTCCGTGGTCGTTCGAACAGTTTTATGATGATAAATTTCATCAGGAAATGGGAGAATGGGGGAGGAGGACCATTGGAGGTTTGGAGTGAGAAGGATATACCTGACGACTATGGTGATTGGTGATATATGCTGGACTCGGCACCCTTTTAATGTTGGAAGATATATTTGAGAGGGTTGCGTTCGTCTTGTATTGAAAAGGGGGTTTGGCTTTGATATTGGATAAAGAGGGTGTTTTTTTTTTAATTATAGAACTTTTAATTGGAATCAAACAACGATGGATTATTCGATTGACATAAATTTTATTTATCCGCAAGATAATCTTTTGGCATTACATTTTAAATATGATTTCTGGCATATGACCGCCACGGCTGGCTCGGATGTAGTCCAATCTGGACGACCAATTTTTGATGACTTTTTCCAACATTTGTGGCCGTATATCAGCAATAACACGGCGAATGTTGTCTTCCAAATGGTCAAGAGTTTTTGGCTTATCCGCATAGACCAATGACTTTACATAGCCCCACAGAAAGTACTCTAGCGGTCTTAAATCACAAGATCTTGGAGGCCAATTCACTGGTCCAAAACGTGAAATTAGGCGGTCACCAAACGTGTTTTTCAATAAATCGATTGTGGCACGAGCTGTGTGACATGTTGCACCGTCTTGTTGGAACCACAGCTCCTGGACATCATGGTTGTTCAATTCAGGAATGAAAAAGTTAGTAATCATGGCTCTATACCGATCACCATCGACTGCAACGTTCTGGCCATCATCGTTTTTGAAGAAGTACGGACCAATGATTCCACCAGTCCATAAAGCGCACCAAACAGTCAGTTAATCTGGATGTAACGGTGTTTCGACATACACTTGAGGATTAGCTTCACTTCAAATGCGGCAGTTTTGTTTGTTGACGTAGCCATTCAACCAGAAGTGCGCCTCATCGCTAAACAAAATAAAATGGACGTAGTGCGCGATAAGTATTCCTCACAAAACCATTATTTTCGAAATGAAATTGCACTATTTGCAAGCGTTGTTCAGGCGTGAGTCTATTTATGATGAATTGCCAAACCAAACTGAGAATAAATCACTTGACAGCTGTTAAATCGGTCGCCATTTCGAACAGTAATGCCAACTTAAAGTTATATACCTCGAGAAAAACACCCATTATTACTCTATGGGTGGAAATAACTTCGTCATAATCCTGTTTCTCGGTCTTTAATAATTGGTGGAAATTCTTTTGCAATCAAATGACAGTTATCTATTTCCACTTTTTATTATGCAAATAACAATTGTGCCGCTACACAGTAGGGTCAGATCTTACATTTCGAATAACCAAGAAGAAAATTATTGAAAAGTGGAGGTGGAAGGTGTATATGGCATGAACATTGATGATTCTGCAATCCCTTGAGAGAGAACTCACCTTCAGAAGAGGATGAGAACACCTTGCCATTTTCATCACCATTACAATTTTAAAAACGTGTCAAACATTCATGGCACCTCTCTATTTCCAACAACAGTGTGATTGACGTGTTAAAAAGTATTTCGCTAATAACAATAATTTATTTCAATTGTTGGGAAACTAAGATTGAGTGCTTGTAAGAAATATTGCATCACTAAAAGCATTACCTCGAATTCCTTACTCTCAGATAAACACATATTGAGCAATCTCGTTTGGAATAGTTTTATCGGAGTTATAATCGATCCAACTCCATTATCTAACTTTCATTTTATCCGGTGGAGTTCAAAAACATCCCTGCTCAACGCTTATCTCCTCTGTCTCAGAAAATATGCGTTCAACTACGAACAAGCTACATTCTAATGAAAATTTAGGACCGAGCGTAAGGTATAAATAACGATAATATGGTGAAAATTCCGAGGAAAGTAATTCCTGAACGAAGGAAGGTTCATCGCCTTCTTACGACGGGAAAATAATATGTTGGCAGGATCTCCTGATATTGAACTTTACAATGTTGTATTTGCTACCGTATGAAGTATACAAACTGGTTCGGGAAGTATACTTTGAATTGAATACTACCTAAATTACTTCGAGGAAGTTGGATTTGTTTGTGAGTTTCAACAGTGAAATTTAATTCGAGATATTTAGAATATTGAGTTTTGTTTGAAACTTGTAGGGTATTTATAAGGATACGGACAGATATCTGTTCCATTTTTCTTCAGAATTCTGTACCCTTAGCAATATCATCAAATTTGAAAATCTATAAAAAAAAATCATTTTTCTTAAGAATTCTGTAAAAAAATAAGAATAAATTAAAAAATCAAATTTTCATTATAAAATATGATGTGTTCAGAGTATTTTTATGCAGAATGAAGGTATATGTACCTACTAGTTTGAGTCCTGAGACAATTTTGAGATATTTGGTGTTGAAGGCAAATCAAAACATGAGAACTTTTCTCAATTTTTTTATTTTCGAATTCTATAGATTTCATACATTACCAAAAATTGATAATCACCATTGTCAAATCTATTTTGCAAGGGATAATTTTTACTACACTAAACTACTATAGTAGGCCAATTGAAAAGTCCCCGGTCTGATGCACAGATGGCGGTGCTAGTATTAAATCCATATAATTTTTGGTTAGTACCAACCTTCAAACGAGACGTGTCAAAATTTGACAGTAGTCTGACCATTAGTTTGTGAGATATTGCGTTGTGAGTGTAGCTACTTTTGTTATTTGAAAAGAGATAGAAAAAAATTCGTGTGCTGATAAAATATTGCCTTTCGAAGGGAAAAATACAGTTGAAGCAAAATCTTAGTTTGATGGAGAGTTTCCGGGGTCTGCACCAAGAAAATCAACAATCATTGATTGATATGCTAAGTTTAAACGTGGTGAAATGAGCAACGAAGACGGCGAACGCAGTGGACTGTCACCGACGAAAAAATCAATAAAGTTCACAAAATATTTTTGAATGACCGTAAAGTGAAGTTGATCAAGATAGCAGACATTGTGAAGATATCATCTGAACGTGTACATCATATCATTCACGAATATTTGTTCATGAGAAAGCTGTGTGCAAAATAGGTGCCGCGTTACCTCATAATCGATCGAACCAACAACATGTTTATGATTCTAAGCAGTGTTTGAAGCTGTTTAAGTGCAATAAACCTGAATTTTTGCGTCGATATGTGACAATGGATGAAACATAGCTCCATCATTCCACTCCGGAGTCCAATCGACAGTCAGCTGAGTGGACTGCACACGATGAACCGAATCCAAAGCGAGGAAAAACACAACAGTCAGCTGGCAATCAGTATTTCTCGAAAAATTATACTCAATTCTTCAACATTCAAAAGTTATACACGTACTCAAAGGCTTCTCTAATTATTCATAAACTTCTCTAAGAGGGTTGCATACTTTGGTGCTCCATCAGAAGGACACAAAAATAATATTCATATGTAGCCTTTTCATTCGTGAAACATGCCCACAAAATGTCAGTTCTTCAAATCTTTAGCAATTCAAAAAAAAAATAAATTGCCTAGAAAAAACCTAGGAACTTCTGCTAGTATGAAAACCACACTTTAATTTTCGACAAAAATTCATTTCCTAAATATAGTTTTGCACTTATTCGGAAACACCATGATTACAAATAATACGGAATGCAATACATTTCATAATAAAGAAAATAGTAAGCTTCTAGTGGCCATGGCAGCTTGCTCTGATAACAACATCTGATTCAACAAAAAAAAGTTGTCTTATCGGAATCCTTCAGAAAATAGGATAAACTCTCATCCATCTCCTCCCTCCCTAATCCGCCCCTGGACCAGCAGGAGTCTCCATCTTCCCTCCAGCAGGAAATATGTTCGCCGAAGCTCCCCATATTATACTTTATAACTCCGTATTTATTCTTCAGTGCATCATCCTTATTTATACAATGAGATATCCCATAAAATGGATATTATTTCCGAAAACGTGAGCGTAGTCGACAGCGAGCAAAATCCGATATTAAAGGAAATAGCTTCCGGCTGCAGTTTCTCAGTTTCCCTTTACCTTTGTTTCAATTATTCCCGAACATCGAGAGACGGCATCTCCATATGCAGCATTCCTGGAGCTATCTTTTAACCGGCGATTGGAACACGTGAAAAACGCGTGTTTAGAGATGATTGAATAGGACCTTGAGGCGTTTGCGATAATGGGCATGGTCGCGTTATACATTTTAGGCGTTTAGAGAGGAGATTCACCTTTTTTGAATTTATGCATAATGGACTAGTTTTCATTTTTTTGTTAAGGATTAATTCCAAAAATTTAAGTGAAATGAAACAAAAATGTGGAAGAATCATTGAAATATCTCTAGAAATGAAAAAGTTATGGGACTTTGAAGTTGCGCTTGGAAGGATAATTTCATAGTCTAGTGTGTGGCGTCACGCCACTTACACGAGGCGACTGGTATTCGCAGAGTGCTTACGAATTCATTGGTATACAATCAATTGTGCCGTTCGTGTCCTGTTTTGTTCGTTACACGATGGCTGAAATAAGAAAAATTCCTACAAATATTGTATTGTGCCTATGTGTGCAAGCACGACAATTAAAAACCCCAATAAATTGTTTTTTCATGTACCAATGAATCAAAGGAAGAAGTGGTGCAAATTAATGAGGCGTGACTTAATTGGACCTAAAACTACTTCATATGTGTGTGAAGATCATTTTGATGTAAGTACCTATCAGTACTAGCTGTCTATTTCTGATAATGAAAATACTAAGGTGTAAGTTGGTTTGAAATAAGTTATTGAGTAAAAATAACTTTGTCCTTTCACGAAGCTTTCTTCCATTATGGTGACATAATAACAAAACTCGAGTTAAAACTACACTGTACAACTACAAACGGCGCGAGAGCCTTGGCGCAGCTAAGTATTTAAACGTAATTTATGGTGTAGCGATCACAGGCAAGTGGCGTGACGTCACAGACGAGTCGGAGACCAAAGACGTTCCGCGCTAAAATGCGTAAATTTAAATAATCTATTTCTCAGTCATTTATTGATGGATTTTCAAAATTTTTTCACTGATTTATCAGTTTTGCTCTATATTTTAATTCTATCGTGTCAAATATTGTATTATCAACATCACTAAACTAGTCCATTCGTAGATTTGTGTCTTCAAGAAAAACAACTGTTTTCGTGATTAAAAAATTGACTCCATTCACATCAACGTATATTTGTGTGTTTGTCTTTCATGCTTTATCATAAATGTCATTACATCCACATGAAAATTTAGGAAACTGTTGAGTGTACTCAAGTGAAGGTTTGTGATGAAAATTTAAAGCTGGTGCTTCCGCCATTCTGTAATTCTCACTTTTAGTTTATTATTGTCAATAGACAGATAGATAAATATATCAATTCTGAACGATATTTTTCATTAGAGATGAATACAAAATGAAACACTGTCCCAAATAGAAACAATTTTACCGAAATAATCTTCCAAACAATGTGGCTTTAGCTCCACTGACAGAATTTGATACACATATAAGGTGAATATTTTCAGGAAAAGACAACAAATGATGTGAAAAGTTAATATTTGCTGTTCTCGTATTCTAAGATATATTTGTGTTATATGAAAGAAATACACATTGGACATTCATGAAAGAACAAGCCATAAACACTTTTTTCATTAATCGATTGCCACTGAAAAATCTTTGGATTTGCAATGTTTTTAAGAATAAAAGGAAACATTTAACCATTGAGTGGATTTGGTGTGTTTTGGTATAGAAATGAGTATTTTTCAATTTATCTATGTTTAAATGATAATACATGGATGACTTCTGCTGTTCTGAATGAAAATAGTGAGATTTGAGTCTGATAAGGACCACATATTTCATTTCATTCTCAAAAAACACTGTGTATTCACATTAAGGTGTATTTTTTCACCTCCAAATCATGAAAACAAAAGGTTTTATTGGGTGAAAACGTATTAACTACAGGAATTCAAAACCGGCTAATGCTATATCACAGTAGAAAAAAAAATCAGAGATCTTCGAGCTTGAAAGTTAGATGCAGAGTGAAAATCAAAAAAATTTCAAATTTCAGAAATTCTTTATTTATTTTTTATGTACTGTATTATTTGTTATACCTAGAGGAAAAGTACATTGATTCTTGTGTCAATGGCCTAGCTGCTGAGACACGTTAATTTAAATTAAAAAAAAAAACATTCTAAGGAAATTATTCAATTTACAATTCATCACTTTCCCCCAAATTGTTGAATTATGATCAGTTGCGATAATTTGACAAATCATTAATAACCATCTAGCAAATTCATCGAATTATTCTTCAATCCTTCATATCCCCCCCTTCGAAACGTATACATTACAAGCTCAACCAGTGAAACAATAAATCATTCCACTTGAAAATATATTCAGAACCAGATGTCCCTTAACTTTATTTCAACGAATAAAAAAAAATAAACTTCGTACAGTGGCAAATGATTCAGAGAACTCGAAAACCCAATTTTAAAGCAATGCGGACGTCATTGACTAATGATAAGACTCCGGGAAAGACTGTTCAACAAATTGCCACGTCCTCATGTAAGAGCCATGTGTAATCAAGAAACGAGAGTTTTTATCTCGACGAACAAGCTACGTTTCAAAAAGTCGATGAATTGCCTCTCTAAGAGGTTCTATTTCAGATTGTAACGTACTTCTTGAGCAATGAATGGCACCATTAACGTATTAGTTGAGCGTGTTCCATTGGTTTTTCATCAAGTGAAGGTTTGGTTTGGGAGGAATCCAGGATGTGTTGCAGCTGAAGTGTTTATGCATCATTATAATTATAAGTATTTCGTGGTGTCAGAAAAATAGTAAATTGCAGACCACTGTTCGATGAACCAGCTATGTGTATTGGGTTTCAACCTAAAATAGACGAGGTGTAATTTGCTTAACGACGCTTTGAAATGTAATTAAATTTTCTAACAGCTCTTGAATAGCAGGAAATTGAAGCAATTGGTTCAAACATGCAGACCCTTTCGAGTAGGTTGATGATTGATAGAATTATCTGCAATTTTCAGATTCACGGAGAAGCTGCTTTCGTATTTGGAATATTATACAGTGTGTCCCATAATTCACATATACTAACTGACAAATAAACTGCAATACCCAGAAAGAGCCGTTCAGATCTTAATTTTTTTTGGTGAAATAGATAAAGCATAGCAAGGAGTAAATGATTAAATTTGGAAAAAGAAATGGTGAGGGTTTTTCATTTAAACAATTTTTGTTACTTGAATATTGTAGTCATTTTCTGCAAGTTTTTTAAATTTAACAACAAACCAGTTGAGCATCGCTGGCAACGATTACAGTGGTGCAGAGAACGTCAATATTGGAATGTGGAATGGCATCAGGTCATTTTTTCTGATGAGTCTGCTTGGTGTTTCACCAAATCCAGTTGAAATAGGTTTCCGAGTCCTATTAACAAATTGACTACGTTCAATTCGTCGTTCCTTCTCTTTCACGATAGGTATTAATACCCCATTTAGCTCTATACATATAATTCATGCATAAAACGACTACCGTAACTAATGTTGAATAATAACATCGAACTATTATCATAACAGTTAACGGTAGTTAATTTCTCCTCATAAAACACACCAGTATTCCCACTGAATTCACAACAATACCAACTGGAATTACTGCTCCGTGTTTTTTTACATAATTTCTGCAAAAAGTTTGTTTCCTTCGTCAGTATGTTCCAGAAGTTTGCTTGCAAAAAGCCTGATTACTATGATTCGTTGATGATCGCTCTTTATGAGTCGGTGTAATCGGAGTTGTTCCTGAAATTAGGGATAAGGTTGGGTAGTTTCCGCTTTTGTACTCTTTTGAATATTGTTATTCAATTGAGTTCGCCTTGTTTCACTATCGTATCTTAGTTCTTGATCGCATTTGTGATTGTGTGAATTTAGATCTTGATTATGTACTGTGGGTGTGAAGATTTAATTGTGGGAAACTAGAGTTTATCTAGTTCATGCATAATGAGATTCGATGTAGATTTCGTGGAAAATTTCAAAGAGGAAGAGAAGTGCAAAATGTAATGAATCATTGAATTGAAATCGAAATAACATTATTCGAAGTTCTTCCTATGTTGTTCATCGTAGAGCTCAAAGGTTGATGAGTTAATGAGTTTTTCATGAAAAAAATGATGTTGATGAGGACTGACCATAGGAAAAACTTTTTTCGAAAATTTTTTTTTCGATGCTGCAAGTACGTAATATTATAAGACTGTTTGTGGTTTGGACCAAAAATGTGTTTATAAAAAGATCATGAATAAACTCGAATTTTAATTTTTGAACAGCCATGGAAACCAACATGACCGATTTTCAAATTTGACATTTCATTTCTGTCATCACTAGTATTTCTATGAAACTTCAGTGAGAATGGATTCCAAGAAGAACCAAGGACACCTCCCTCCTCAAGACCACTGTTCGATGGTATTCAACGACACAGTAGACAAGGGAATCTCCAAATATCTGATACCAGCAATGATCTGTTTATCCTTTCTGTCAGCAGCCTTCATTATTGCCATCACATTCAGCAGACTGAAAATCAGTAAGAACTTGTGCATTTGCAAATGTCCAGAATCGATAGCATCACCAAAAGTTCCAGTGAATTATACAATATTGAATTGATTTGTTCCTGTCAACGCGGTGAGCAGAAGCCTTTAGAGTGATAGTACTGAGTTTTCTTAAGTTTAAAAATGAAATTGATAGACTGTGTTCGTTTTTTGTCTTCTTTGACGGAGCTGAGATGTTGAAGAGATGAAAAGTGTAGTGATGATATTGATACAACATTTATATCTAAGATCTTTTATAATACTATGGAATTGAATATAATATTGGTGAGATACTACAAAATTTAATGTCGGATATAGAACTGGCTTCAGCTTTGTGGTCAATGTAATAAAAAATCAATAAAATTTCCAAGATGAAATGAACTGTAGTATTTTTTATCCCTGGTTTTACGATCCTATTGCTTTAGCATTGCATCTCATTGTTGTTATTTCTGTCAGCGTTAGTTTGTATCTCGAATACCGCAGATAAATAGGCAAAATCTTAAATAAACCATAGAGTTATCATAATAGAGAAAGTATACGCAATTTTTATATGTCCCCAACATGGTTAGATTACGTTGTCGGATTGTGATATATTTTCAAATCCACAATTTTACAATATCGTTATGAATGTAATTTTATTGAATGAATTATATTTACTTGAGGGATTCCTGATTGAATATGCAAATTTGAATATTTGGAATCCGATATTTTTCCTAATTGTCGAATTTATAATAAGCAGAATATTCATTATTTTCTGTATCTACCTGCTGAAATCCAAGGTTTGGCAACTTTTGCTCTCCTAGTGTCAACGGATGTTTAACGGAGTTTGTTTTCTGAATTTCTGATATATTCAAGTATTCATTTCAATATATCTTGAGTTAATATGAAACGTTGATTCACTATGGGTCATAAGAAGTGCGTTCTTTGTGGAGAAACTCGCGAATTGAGTGAAATATCATATCACTGATATGTTTTCATTTCCACGCGCTTCATGCCAAATTTGAAAGTTCATGTTGGGGACAAAATTTGCTCACCGAAAATGACATATGGTCCCTCTATCAATGTTTATTATTCTGAGAAATAAACTAACATAGCTCGCGAGGTGGTTGAGTTAGATAAAATGAGTTGAAGTAATCTCAGATTGCTTTGAAGTTTCAGATTAGTTCGGAAGAACGCTTCTATTGTTTTCTGGTCAATGTGAAAACTGCAGATCCTTCTTCTTTCCTTCGACGACGATAGTAGCTTCAATGACGTAGTTTTTACTTATCAAATGTCAAAATATGACAGCTGCTAAAGTGACAGCTGCCCAGATAGCAAGCTATTCCGAATGAAATCTCTTATTAAAAATCCTTTTATGAAACCACAGATGTCCAACAGCGTTACTCCCCAATGATGCAAAATGAGGCCCTATAACTTTCTGTGCGCTCGGTATGAAAGGGATGAAATTTTACATTTTGATTGGCGAAGAAGTGAGGCAATTGGCCGGCTTGGGACCGTCAATTTCTCTGAATTTATGTACGAATTATGAAATAAAAAGAGAAGCGAAACTGTATGAATTTCCAGCCAGGCCAAAATCAATTAACACCAGCTCTTTGGAATCGAATTAGAGTCAGTTTGGTCCCTTTCAGCAACGATGGATCCCCGTGATAGAATAATTACCTGCTTTTGACGTTCGTTAATGGGGAAAAAACTTTTTGAATGTTAATGGATATCATTTCATCATGGATTTCGGTAATTGCGATGAAAAGTGTTGTGAAAAAAATGGATTCGTTATGGGATCCATTAGAATATATTTTCGAAGGCTGTTAGAGAATTATAATATCGATAATAATTTATGGTCGGATATTTGATGAATTATTCAACAATATAAATTTTTCAATTCAATGAACAATAGGTTCTTTGCATTTCGACGACATTCTTAATCCTTTTTACCGTAATATACAGAATTCTTAAAGATCAATGAAAAAAAATCATTTGTCGAAATATTACATAAAAAAGTGGCAAGTTAAGTATATATATTTGGAAAAGCCAAATGAAAACCACGTTCGGGAAAAATGAAAACACACATATTTGAACGATCGGAGATTATTGCTTAGAGAATTATTTAGATCGGTAGTTGAACCTAGTAAGAAATCTGATGTAGCTATACATTCTGACAGTCAGGATGCAATCAAAGCTTTGAGCTAACAGATCATCGATTCTAAAATGGCATTAGAGTGCTGAAAAAAATTTCAACGAAATAAGAAAGAATAACAAGGTCTGTTCAATCACTCGAAAATTAAAGAAAATGAAGAGGCCAACACACTGGTCAGAAAAGGAGAAAAAACTTTTTTCATTGGTCTAGAATATTTCTGTTGTATACGTAAATGTACCTACAAGAAAGTTTTTCGAGAGAAGAAAAACCGAAAGAAAAACACTCTGGCGAAATTTTCTTGGGTTGGATCATTTCAAAAGAATTCATCCAAACTTTGATACTGATTACTGAGAGATATAAGAAGTATCTGGATCTTATAAAGAATATGCTATACCTCCTCACTGATTTCCTCATACGGTATTACAGCCTCAGGATGGACCACAGGAGAATGAGTCTAGCAGAAAATGACAAGTGCAGATTCTGCGTGGAGAAGGAAGAAACTCCAGATCACCTGGTGTAGAAATAGCCCTCCAAGCCTAGCCAACGCAAAAAATGCTTTCAGAGAGACTTGTAAAAGTGAGGAAGAAACTTCTTGAAGCCATCCTAGAGATATTAGAGCTCTAGAACTGGAGGGCGAGCTGTATATTTCGACGATCAATGACGAAAACAGCTTTGATGGTGGCACAATAGACCATAAGGTAAGCAAGCACTTCTCTATTAGAGCCAAAAGTCAGGGGCCAGATCTGAACAATAAGCTGGGAGTCCAAGCAGTTGGAAGCGCAATTAGTTGAATTTGACAAGAAAACTTTTTTTGCCATTGAGGACAGCATTATGGATGATATGTGTTCAGAGAGGATGCTGAAGACTCTTCAGTATCGTTACAGTACAATACAACACTTTCTGCAGCTCTTTGTATAATTTTTCTTTCTGATCCAAAACTCCTTTATATCCTCAATGTCGATTTCCTCCAAATCCTAGATACATACACAAATTAAATATTTCACCAATCCTAAAAACATCCTAAAAAAGTTCCATCATCCACACAATCGAAAAAAAAAACAAAAACTCGGTTTGGCAATTCAATGAATTCCATATCACTTTTCGTCAACCATATCCAAATCCCAGGGTTTCATTATTAAATTCAATTACATCCAAGCCATCGTTGTTTACAGGGTAATTCCAATGATTTGTAGGCAGTATGCTTGACTTCGGGCTTATTCATTTGCGAAATATGATTCCTGAGAGAAAACCGGGAGATAAAAATGCTGCAGACGAAGTAGTTTATGATGTATGGTGGTCGCAAGTCAATTGAATCTGACTGGAGTAATGGTATGCTGAAAACTGCAAGTTCTAGCGGCAAACAGGATTTTCAGATTGGATTTAATGCACTTAACTGTTGTTGTGCTTGTTTTTCGGGAATTTAGGGAAAATAGAGGGTGGCGCCATAATGTAGACGATCAATGAGCAGAAAAATTTGAGGGGGGGGATCAAGAATGGGCGACGTTGCCAAAACTTAACGCTAATATATTATTATGCGATGGCTGTTACCTTTGTTTAGTAAAGGGATTTTCAATAGGAATAAAACAATTTTAAATTTTTATAATGGCAATACTGTGAATTTATTTTTGACATTTCTTATGACATTTGTGTTCAGTAGGTTATGCCTCTTAAATTATGAAAAGATACAGGCTTCAACAATGTTGAGAAATTGTTAAATTGTATCATCAAAATCAGTGCTCATTTTTGAAGACTGAGAGTAATCCAAGAAAAATTCATGGACGACATTATTAGACCAATTGGAAAGTCCCAGTCTGATGCACAGATGACGATGCTATTATTAAATCCATATGATTTTTAGTTAGTACCAACGATACGTGTCAAAATTTAACAGCAGTCCTAACATTATTTTGTGAGATATTGCGTTGTGAGTGTAGGTACTTTTGTTATTTGAAAAAAGATGGAACAAAAGATTTTCTTGTGCTGATAAAATATTGCTTTTTGAAGGAAAAAAATACAGTTGAAGCAAAATCTTGGCTTGATGAAGAATTTCCGGGGTATCCATCAGCAAAATCAACCATCATTAGTTGGTATGCTAAATTTAAACGTGGTGAAATGAACACTGAAGACAGCGAACTCAGTGGATGCTTAAAAAAGGCTGTCACCAACGGAAAACCCAAAAAAGTTGACAAAATAATTTTGAATTACAGTAAAGTGAAGTTGATCAAGATAGCAGACATTGTGAAGGTATCATCTGAACGTGATCATCATATCACTCATGAATATTTGTACATGAGAAAGCTGTGTGCAAAATAGCTGACAAAATCTACACGAAATTCTGCATGAAAATCAAAATGATTAGAAATTCCAACACGGTCGTATCTGAGGTTGTCACGGAAATATGGATTTCTTTTTCTATAATCTTCTTCGATTTTTTCTTGGATGTGATTCTGTTGAAATCAACAGGATAACAATAGTTCGAACGGCCATAATTACGGAACCTCTAGTCGGATTTTGCCCATTAACGAATTGAACTGTAGCATTTAAAATCCTAACAGAGCGCCGAGTTCATGGCAATACTATCTTCATATTTTTCACGAAATTCCTTAACTGATATAACATCAACTGCTGACTAGGCTCAATGTTCAGAACAGTAGATTTCCCAACATACGATAAAGTTCCATTTCCGGGTAAATTTTTTTCATTTCCAATCCGATTTCAATCTATAAACAATTCAGATTGTTCCATACGCTGGCGCATGTTATCTCTGCGTCATAAATCGAAATAACGGCTTTTAGAATACTAGATCAGGAATAATTCTGGTTTTAATCTAGAGTAAACGATGACTGCAGAAGACAGTGGGTGGAATAAGAACCCGAAGTGGTTGGATTAGATTGCTCCACTCTTACCTGATTTATTTATTACCTCATGGTGATTTGTTTACCTTCGGTTAATCCTCGGAGGAGTTCGCCAAGATTGTTTTCTTGAGATATTACTCCTCCAACTTACCCTAAGTTATTTTATTATTCACCAAGACGTTAGGTAGCTCCGATGCCCTTGTAAATATAACTTATAGGCAGCTTTTCCACCTTCGGATTTATGGAGATAATTCCAAGAATGGATGACTCGGTCTATCCGGATATGAGTTTGTGCTTTGTACTGCATTATTTTCTGGTTACGTCATAATTTTTTTTCGCAAATTCATTTTACTAATAAAATAGACGAATCAGAAGAATAATGGATCTTTCATTTGTGTTCTATGCCACAAGGGGATTTTTGGTATTCAACAATGATTGACTCCAACATTGAAGAGAAAAAGATTAAGCCCTGGGTCACGTAACCACGATAAAGATAACGATAGTGATGAAGGTGTTTCAACCACTGATACCCTTATCATTGGTTGAAACACCTAAACTAAATTACATGATCTAAAATGTAAAGTTACGATTGGTTAAATATCTTCAACCAAACAAAACCTTGGTTGATTGGGTCCAGGGTCAGGACCCAGGACAGCGTCTCATCTTTCTGTTAGAGTTGATGCCTCTCTCTCCTTCTCTATGCCCTACCTACAAACCTATTATTAGATCATTCAGGACTTATGGTCGAATCTTCAGATACCGACAATATTCAGCTTTGAACACACTGTCAATGGTCCTTGACCACAAGTCATTCATTTGGTACACACATAGATCAAAATCACCCAGACATAAACCCAAATGGACGATTTCCAAACTGGGAATATCACACAACGTTATTGGGCGATTAAATGTAGAAATTGAGAAGAAGTATCTACAAATGCAAAATTAAAAATTTTCTTCCACCAAGACAATGCTTGTGGTCAAAAATCAATGAAAAAAATGATCAAATTGAAGGAATAGCGCTTTCAACTGCTTGACTACCTACCATATTCTCCAGATCTGATCCCCAGA
The DNA here is from genome assembly GCF_914767665.1 of Harmonia axyridis. NCBI lineage: Eukaryota > Metazoa > Arthropoda > Insecta > Coleoptera > Coccinellidae > Harmonia > Harmonia axyridis. The sequence goes on from NC_059502.1 coordinate 2,289,856, forward strand.
GAATACCAGCTTTTTGTAGCCTCTCCAGGGACTGAAAATTGGCTGTAATGAAGAAATGGTTGGCGAGATTGAAACTATTTCGAGAGCAAACACGAATATTTTTACTGAAAATGTATTGAAAAGTTGAAAGAGTGTCAGAGCACATGTATCAATCTTGATGGAGATTGGTCTGAACCATTTGGCGTCTTATATTGTGTCAGCAATTTGATCATATAAGAATATTTCTACCTTTTGACTATGTTGACGAATTATGTTGAATTTTCAAGAGTGAATCTATTTTAACTTGTTGGGTTTGGATTTATTGGGCGAACTTTAATTCAATATTTCCCTCCTGTCAAAAATTCTATGTATATGGAGAACAATTATCGAAAATTACAACGATAATTGCATTGTAGGAAGCGAAACTGCACTGCGATAATTGTTCTGTTCATAGATGCATAGTTTCTATGCATCTTACACAGTTCGAATCTATGGCAATTCCATTCTACATCAGTTTGACAAGTGATGTTATGGTTTATTCGGGAAATATTCCCCCGAATTACACTCGTGCATCAAAATGACCGGATAATTTCGCATTCCAGCGTGTTTTCTTTGAAAAACTGCATTCGGTCATTTTCATTTTTGGAGAAAGAGCCCTCCACCTTCGGTGTCGGGCTCTTTCTCCAAAAATGAAAATGAACTCATGTAGTTTTTATGACAACACGCTGTCACGCAAAATTATCGGTAATTGTGCAATTACTTACGAATATTTACTTTTGAAGATATGTGGATCTCTCTGAAACTGAAATCATTAAGCCCATTGAGAAACTAGAGCATTAAGATCTAAGAGCATTAAAATCTTTTCTATCGTAAATGTTCCTCTTCACAACCTGAAGGACGACGATCCTTTACATCCACAAAATAAAAGCACAGGAACGATAGCGCAAAAACACTCAAACACTCATGATCCTCATATCCGATTTACTTTTCCGATTTTCCATCGTCCAACTCCTAATTCGGCCTCATATCGATTTCCCGATCAAGTTTTCCCAAAACGAAACTACCCGAGCAAATTGATACGCCATTTATTTTTCAATAAAGACTATCCGAGAGAGACCCCCTTTATCTGGGGGTACGTCTCGTGTTTCTAACAGGAGAAATGGAAAAACAAGCCAGAGAGACGGTTTTCTTCGAGATTCGCAGGAACGGTGAATTATCCGATGGCGGGCGCACAATAAGATTCACTCCTGTCTGGAGGTAACGCTTCGAAAATGGATTTCTGGAAATCGCTCTTCCGACTGAATTGGCATCTGCAGGATGGACCTCGGGCCTGGCCGGGATGATTTATCTGCCGAGATCGGGCCGTGTTCAAGGAGAAAATTATTTACGGACCACCTTCTGGGGCCACATAAATTTTCCTCCTATTCCTGATTGTTGTGACCGTTTACATCCAGAGAATTGAAGAAGAAGACGTCAAAATGAGGATGCTTACATATTCGGAAACTTATCATATTATTAAGATTATCAGAAGTTCTTGCAAGTGGTACACTCATATTGAAGCCTCACTGTTAGTTGGCTGGAGAGCAGCTTTCCTTTGAAAACAAAACCAGGACTTAGCCAGTCGAAACATAATGTTCCTCAAAAATTCCGCCGAGGATGATAAACGTACTCCATTCAATACTTTTTCTGTAGAAAGATTCTTGTTTGGTTTCGAAATAGACTTTAACCTTGGCAATCACTTCTTCATTAGAGTCAAACTTCTTTCCCTCGAGCATTCTTCTGAGGTATAGCAAGACTATACTGTAACGACTTCTTCTTGAAAGTGCTACACCCATATTGAAGACTCACTGTTAATTGATTGGAGAGCGGTTTTCCTTTGAAAACAAAACCAGGACTTAGCCAGTAGAAACATAATGTTACTCAAGAATTCCTTCAGGGATGATAAATGTAATCCAACGCTCCTCTAACTGTTCAATACCTTGTCTCTAGAAAGATTCGTCTCTGCTTTCGAAATAGACTTCAACCTTGGCAATTACTTCTTCATTAGAGTCAAACTTCTTTCCCTGAAGCATTCTTCTGAGGTATAGCAAGATTATGCTGTAACGACTTCTTCTTGAAAGTGCTACACTCATATTGAAGACTCACTGATGATTGACTGGAGAGCAGCTTTCCTTTGAAAATAAAACCAGGAATTAGCCAGTAGAAACATAATGTTACTCAAGAATTCCTGCAAGGATGATAAATGTAATTCATTGCTCCTCTAACTTCAATACCTTGTCTCTAGAAAGATTCCTCTTTCCTTTCGAAATAGACTTCAACATTGACAATCACTTCTTCATTAGAGTCAAACTTCTTTCTCTGGAGCATTCTTTTGCTCGTTCTTTTGTGGTGTAGTAAGATTATTCTGTAAGGACTTATTCAAAATGGTACCCTCATATTGAAGCTCCATTGTTAATTGGCTGGAGAGCAGCTTTTTTTTAAATTAAAACCCATACCTATCCAGTAGAAAGATAATGTTCTTCAGAGACTCCTTCAAGGTTGATAAATATACTCCAAAGTTCCTCTAACTCTTCAATCCTTTTTCTGTAGAAAGATTTCTCTTTCTTTCGAAAAATACTTCAACCTTGGCAATCATTTCTTCATCAGGGTCAAACTCATTTTCCTTGAGTATTCTTTTGAGGTGTAGCAAGATTATGGAACAACTTATATTCAGAGAACCCTTCTTGTTCTTTAAATACCTATAATGACTCTACAATGATTGTAAACAAGAAATGCTTATCTTTCACCCTATTCAGTAGCCTCCAGCGGAACATTTTTCTGCTCTACGGTGTTTATTGTTTAGACACTATAGTGAAAGGTAGATTTTGTATTTTAACTTCAAGAAACATTATTACATTTCCATGATCGTCCAGAAATCTGCAAGGTACTGAAGGTGACGTGTTGACTGTTTATAGGCGATCTTTCAACAAATCTCTGGTCTGGCTTATACCTTCAGAGTGTGATATGAGCAAAATTATCTTCAAAAGAAATGTTTCCAAAGACCCGTCTACATCTCAAATGCCTTGATGGTATGCTTCTCCATTCATAGAGATATATGTCTCGGTGGCGACTAGTACCAGGCAGCTGTTGTTTGCAGATATTTCCAAGAAATATCGCTCTCAAGATTTTTCATCTGAGACCTGGACGAACTGAAGATTTGATGAAATAGCCCGTGTCAATTTGAAAATAATCATGCAGAACTTCCACTTCTCCAATTGGACCTGCCAATTTTTGAAGCAGATCTCTTATATTATTGAACATTATACCTATTATATTTCTGACACATGATGTTTTTCTCGTACCCTTTAATCCAGAGCCCTTTGGGATGTGTATATACCGGGTATGTTGTTCTCTTTAAATTTAGAAAGTAAGTTTATGCAAAAGCACCGTACAGAATTCGAATGTTCATCAAACCTTTTCCCAATTTTCCTTCTCCTTAAGTAGCATACGAATTGTATTCCCGAACCCATCAAAAGAAGATAATATAAAATTCACAACTTGTAACTCATTGGGTGTTGAAGACAGCCCTTCATCAATATTTAAGGGCTCTCCATCCGCCAGCACTTTCAGCCTGTCCAAGTTTATGGGATCATAACTTAAGAAATCCCCACAAACATCGATGTTTTCGGAACATAACTGCTTCCAACTTCTCGATTTCTCCGTCTATAAATGGGATCATCCTAACGGACGGCCTACGATGTTTATTTAGTTCAGTTTTGCTCCAGAAAATATTATTTTTGATAGGGAGGTTGTTGATTTTCGATCATTCTTCAAACTGGTAACTGCTTGACTTATGTGAATGATGTTGAGTCTGCGTCTTGAGTTTTAGGTTATTACTTTCTGCTTTATAGGTACATAGGGAATATTGTTGAGAGTGAAATCTTTTATTTTTGAAAAATTTTCCATTGTTTTTTTAATTTTGTTCTTTGAACCGATCAATTTACTCTCCACTCCATTAACTGTAGTATTCTTCTGTCACTGTCATTACCTGTTTACATTATTCAAGTAGGAGAATAATAAGCACTCTATCGCCTAACTCTACTACTAATTATACCAATGTAAACCAGGCTTTACTACGCACATAACTTGAACTCCATCTAAATAGCAGAAATATTGTAATGTTTGTGTTGAAATCGATGTAGAAATTACAAAGATGCACGTCTGCTTGTTCAAATATGTATTCCTTCATTTCAATAACATCACTGTAATCAAATGCATATCGATGAAAATTAAAACTTCGTTATTCAATAACTTGTATCATTAATCCAAATGATTCTATAAAATCAACGTGGGGTAACCCGTTATAGGATAGATAGAATCTGGAAGTTAGAAGGAAACGAATGCTGATACTAATTTAATAACACAACCATGGAAATCCTCGTTAGACGACATGGGGTTTCAATTGATCTGAATTATATTCCAATTAGTCAGAACGTGTACATTAGAATTGGTCTCACTTTATTTTATTTGACAGGTCAGGATTTCTAGCATCACCACATCTCTGACAAATAAGCTTGTTGAGGTGGGTTGGTAGAGATGATATCAACAAGAAGACTATCACAAAACGTCGAATGATTGCAATACTAGATGAAATGAAATTTTATGATACAGAGCTGAACACATTTTGAAATACGGGTGATAGAAAATTTTCACACTCAGTCCCTACTGACGACTGCACATACAGTTCATTATAACGGGTGTTTTTTTTTCGAGGTATATAACTTTAAGTTGATATTACTGTTCAAGATGAAGACCGATTTAACAGCTGCCAAGTGATTTATTTTCAGTTGGTTTGGCTATTCATCATGAATAGACTCACGCCTGCATAACGCTTGCAAATAGTGCAATTTAATTTCGAAAATAATGGTTCTGTGCGGAATACGTATCGCGCACTACGTCCATTTTATTTTGTTTGGCGATGAAGCGCACTTCTGGTTGAATGACTACGTCAACAAACAAAACTGTCGCATCTGGAGTGAAGCTAATCCTCAAATGTATGTCGAAACACCGTTACATCCAGAAAAACTGACTGTGTGGTGCGCTCTATAGGCTGGTGGAATCATTGGTCCGTACTTCTACAAAAACGATGATGGCCAGAACGTTACAGTCAATGGTGATCGGTATAGAGCCATGATTACTAACTTTTTCATTCCTGAATTGAACAACCATGATGTCCAGGAGCTGTGGTTCCAACAAGACGGCGCAACATGTCACACAGCTCGTGCCACAATCGATTTATTGACAGACACGTTTGGTGACCGCCTAATTGGCCTCCAAGATCTTGTGATTTAACACCGCTAGACTACTTTCTGTGGGGCTATGTGAAGTCATTGATCTATGCGGATAAGCCACATACCCTTGACCATTTGGAAGACAACATTCGCCGTGTTATTGCCGATATACGGCCACAAATGTTGGAAAAAGTCATCGAAAATTGAACGTCCAGATTGGACTACATCCGAGCCAGCCGTGGCGGTCATATGCCAGAAATCATATTTAAAATGTAATGCCACAAGTTTATCTTGCGGAAGAATAAAATTCATGTCAATCGAATAATCCACCGTTTTTTTTTGCAATTTGAAGTTCTATAGCTCTAAAAAAACACCCTTTGAAAGATTGCTTAGTGTATGTCGTTCTTAGTTTTCTGAGCCTGAAACCCTTTCACACCATCGTGGAGAGGTGACTCTGCTGCAACACGGCGTCCCTCATAAGACCGCCGGAATTGTAGTAGAGTGTGGTGCTACGCCTATAACGCCACCTCTCGGACAGACAGGGTCACTACTATGAATTCTTTCATAAATTTTCATTCCTGATTACTCAAATCAATATATCGATATCGAATTATGGAAACATCGAGAGCATCAATTTTAAATAATTGAAGAACACCGTCAGAATCTATTACTAAGTTATAGTCTGTGCAAAAGAAAACCCTGTCCCTATTATGCAGTAATATTTCAAGCCGGAGGAACTTCCTTCTAGCAAGTCATCCCGAGAATTTCCCTTATTAGACAAGCAGAATAGAATTAGTATCCGTAACAACAGACCAATGAATCTTTCTAGTCGAACTTGTCATCTGAGAACCTGGCTGGCTTGATTTATGACGTTTTTGCATTCGCAAATGAAATTCGTGACTTTTATTTTTCTGTCCATAGCTTTCAAGTTATGGTAATTCCGTTAAAAGCTCCCGCATCAATAATAGCAGTGTCCTTTCTCAGATAAATTATATTTCTTGTTATTGGATTTCCTTACCTGATATCAGCGCCAATATTTCTTATTGCATTCTTTGGTCGACGTCGGCGGGGATCTGGAAGAAACATAGATGTACAATTAGAGAGATTTTTTCCACGCTGTTGTTCCAATGGAACAGGGAGCTATCATTCTGCATAAATGTATGAAAAATTTGAATTTTGAGACTAGGATGGTCCCACTTATGGATAATTCAAGGTCAAATTCAATTATAACGGGTGTTTTTTTGAGGTGTATAACTTTAAGTTGGCATTACTGTTCAAGATGGCGACCGATTTGACAGCTGTCAAATGATTTATTCTCAGTTTGGTTTGGCAATTCATCATGAATAGACTCACGCCTGAACAACGCTTGACATTAGTGAAATTTTATTTCGAAAATAATGGTTCTGTGCGGAATACGTATCGCGCACTACGTCCATTTTATTTTGTTTAGCGATGAAGCGCACTTCTGGTTGAATGGCTACGTCAACAAACAAAACTGCGGCATTTGGAGTGGGGGGCAATAGACCTAAAAAAAGGTGGAAGTGCAGGGTAACCCCATAACATAAATGCCTATATTTTGTTACACGGTGACAGACAAGCAACGCTGCTCTGTTTCAATCACATTCAGTTAACTTCCTGTCTACGCTAATAGTTACTAGTTACTCAAAAAAAAGCTTTTTTATACAGCTATTACATTTCAATTATTTCCGTTTGTACGCAACGTGAAACGTGGCTACGTGATGCTCTGAACAAACTGGAATAAAGTTCGACCAACTAACAATTAAGGTTGCACAACATCCAAAACCATAGTGCCGAACTTTTAATGAGATTTTCACAATCAGAGCTTTTTTTGCATGGTATATTTTCCTACCTTAACGTTTCCGGTTCATTAGATTCATTTTTTCAACAACAGTTGTTGCGTTAATTGTAGGCCAGGGCAAATAGTTAGAGAGCAGAAACGATCTGTTGTTGAACGGGCTCAAAGCAAAATAAGAGCAGCTATAATTGAAAAGCACTGAAGTGAACTGGAAAAACTTTTGTACGTTCGTAGAAATTTATATCTATGTTCATTTCGAAATTTCAGGTTTGTAACAAGCCATGCAAACGTAAAATTCTGTGATATTTCTACACAATGCCATTCATGAAATTTTTGGGAAAATTGTCTCCAGGAAAGGTTGAAAATTTCAAATCGAAATTGAATAACAGTTACAATATTTCCACGGTGTTAAATCGGAAGACCTTAATGGTCATTCTCATTCATAAATTACCATAAGTTATTTGAGGATTCACCCGAAGCTTTTGGTGATTTTAATAGTGTGATGAGAAATTTGTATATTATGTTATGAAGGGTGTTTTTTTTAGAGCTATAGAATTTTAAATTGCAATAAAACAACGATGGATTATTCGATTGACATGAATTTTATTTATCCGCAAGATAATCTTGTGGCATTACATTTTAAATATGATTTCTGGCATATGATCGCCACGGCTGCCTCGGATGTAGTCCAATCTGGACGTCCAATTTTCGATTACTTTTTCCAACATTTGTGGCCGTATATCGGCAATAACACGGCGAATGTTGTCTTCCAAATGGTCAAGGGTTTGTGGCTTATCCGCATAGACCAATGACTTTACATAGCCCCACAGAAGGTAGTCTAGCGGTGTTAAATCACAAGATCTTGGAGGCCAATTCACAGGTCCAAAACGTGAAATTATGCGGTCACCAAACGTGTCTTTCAATAAATCGATTGTGGCACGAGCTGTGTGACATGTTGCGCCGTCTTGTTGGAACCACAGCTCCTGGACATCATGGTTTTTCAATTCAGAAATGAAAAAGTTAGAAATCATATTTAAAATGTAATGCCACAAGATTATCTTGCGGATAAATAAAATTCATGTCAATCGAATAATCCATCGTTGTTTAATTGCAATTTAAAGTTCTATAGCTCTAAAAAAACACCCTTTAGTTCCCTGAGACAATGGCTACATATTACAAATCGATGAATCTTGATCTAATTCTCCAAATCTGGCCAACAAGGGATACAGACCTGAAAAGAATACTTCATAAAAAAAATAATAATAAATAAAAATCTTAACTACGTCGATGAACATATTGTGGAAAAATAACTCAAATTTAATAGTCCTTGTAGAGCACACCGTTTACGATTCGTGCGCAGCTGCAGCCCAGATTTATAGATTGATTGGACAACTGATCTTTTTCATCGGGTTACGTTTTATATCCGAAGTTGAGTGGGTATTTTTCAGGACGTCCAGGAATGGCTATAGCTCTCTATGAACGTTTTAACAGCTCTCGGGTCTGTTGTGTCCGAAAGTTGTTATCAGACATTTATGACCGTTGATTTCGAATAGTGGACTCATTGAAACTGTGTTCATTCGGTAAATAGTGCTTTTTTATTGGCTTTATTGCGTTGGATTATTGGAGGCTGTCGTTTTTTTTCGATACGGTATTCGTTGGGAATCGGCATGTAGTGAATTCATGTAGTATCGTGTTTCGACTACCGGCGATTTGAAAAATTTAATTTCAGCCGATTGTTCTGATTTTCCAACGATTTTTCAACCCGATCTGATATTCGAATATTCTAAAAAATTGATTAGCTGATAGCGTGGTTGTGCTAAGCTTTTATTAAATATTGGAGATTCTTCTGTTTTTTTTTTATGTTCTGGTTCCCACGAAAGGAGATATCCTGTAATGTTCAGAGAACATCGTGAGAACCAAGGGAAAGAAGGTAGGAATTGGTGTTCTTTTTGAATTTATGAAGGTTATATGCCTCGGGGAACAGCTCCTCAGGTAATGTGTTCCAGAGCCTTGCTGTTCGTTGGATGAACGAGTCTTTGAAAAGAGATGTTCTGCAGATCTCCAATGCGACCACAAAGGGGTGTGAAGGCTGAACGTGACGGGTTAACCTCGAAGAGACTGCCAAAGGAGGAAAGATTGTTGATATTTCAGAAGAGCATCGCCCATGAAAATATCTATAAAATAGAAGCAGATCACTAACTTTTCTACGGTGTTCCAAAGTGGTGAGCGAGTTTGTAAGCGAGGCATCACCGACGAGACGAATTGCCCTTTTTTGGACAGAATCCAGCAATTTCAGAATATGCTTAGGTGCCGCACTCCAAACATGGGAACAGTATACCAGGACAGGTCGGATCTGTACCTCATAAATCATAAGTAGCTGACTGGAAGTGAAATAGTTCCTAGCACGAAACAGAAAACCAAGTTTTTGGGATGCACTTTTGGCAATTGATCTCACGTGATCTTCCCAAGAAAGGTTATTGCTGATAGTAATACCAAGCATCGAGATGGATAACTTCAAAGGTATAGTTACATTGCTCGAATATTCACAAGAGTTTCTATGCGCCAAATTCCTCTACTGGGTTATTTTAAAGCCCCCTTGCTCCTCGGATTTGAAAAGTGCACACAATTTTTCCGCTCTGAAGCTTCAAGATGTGAAATCTTTCCAATCATACCTTCAAGGAGCATGCAGATAATACTCGTCTCAAATTTCTGAATAACTATTTTTATGAGGTTTGCTAAACTTGGATCCTTCCTCATTTTGAAAGCCCTAGCCGATAGGACCGTCATCCAAACGCAAATTCTAGCCAATTCCAACCTCAATAACAAGAGAAAATTCGTCCAAACGGACCTTGACAACGATCATTACGAAAAAGGATCCTATAAAACCGTCGATAACAACGAACACACCGTTACCGACCGGCTACAAATTTTATTGGAGCATAGAGCTATATCAATATCACGTCAGGAACCGAAATGCATCATAGACAGCCGAGGGCACGTAGACAATGGTCAAGTAGGCATGTGTAAAGGCCATTTGGGGGGAGCAAACGCGAGTAATGGACTGGAAGCAGCACTCTGAATGCCTGTCGCACATACCTGTTAAGCCATAATGGAGGTACGAACTGTAATGTCCCCCTCTTGGTCATCCTTATGGAACGGCTGTAATCTTCGACGCAATCTGCATTGAGAGGCCTGCTGGTATGTTCGACATCATTGATTCTGAGTGTACCGGATTAGAATGATCCTTGTCGAGAATGAAGGGTGAGGGGCAGAGCCATATACTGCAGTTACATGGCCTATATTATTAGGAAGGATTTGGACGTTGTGATCCAAAGAAGTTGTAAGTAATGTACAGGGTGACCCAATAGAGCTCAATAACTGTTAGAAATTTTAGGCTGGCAGAATCATTCAAATTTGACGGAATTGACAGTACTCAGCTCATAAGCTTGAATTATTTCCGTCTCTACAGCTGGTTCAAGAGTGATGAAGCACGATACCGTCCTGTTTCTCGAAAGAGAATGCCCAATTTTTATATCATACTCATAATCTCCGTGAAATTCTGGCTTCGGAACACCCCACTTGTCATCAATTATCTTTGATACTTTTTGACTAAGATGTCTTAAAAACTAGTGTGCTCACTCACCTACTCTTGAAAAACATCAGGATTAAAGTGGCCGACTTTCGCATGGACTATCCTCTTTGTATTTTAATGGTATTGGTCACTTTTCACTTGATTTCCGCATTCTTTCCTGTGGCGCTCATGTCGTCTTTCTGTTAATGTCGTGTTTTGAGGTTAAATCAACAATAATAACAAGACCAACGACTTTTGACAGAACAAATGAAAATTTTGAAATGATGCGCCACCTTAAGGAAGAAAAAGGAAAAGGATCCATGCTAAGCCGAGTCGCCAGAATTAACTTTAACAAAATTTTATCAGTGAATACACCATAGTATTTCAAACATCTTATTTTTGACGTAAGTTACTTTTTTCGACAAACTTCATGGATATAATGGTTTAAATTGTGAATAATATCTTGAAAACCGTGGAAATAATTGTACGATTTATTTTTTATTGAATTCCCGAAAAGTTTTCAAGTCTTCTGTAAATTTACGACTTATACTACAGGTGGTCCGAAAGACATTGCAATTTTTAAAAATCCTTCAAAAATGTCAGTAAGTCCATTTATCAAATGGCATGCCTTGATATTTTTTTGCCTTTCCCTTCAGTCTCCTTTTTTTGTTCAGACATGTTGTGTTTTAAATGAATAGTTTTCAGAATGCTTCGAATTTTATGTTCTGTTTGGAAGCTGGCAGTATACTTTTAGTAGCATACACTTTCAAAGGAATACGATTACCTAACTCTACCATAATACCTGCAAATAATATCAATTGAAGATCAAATCAAAGAAATCATACAAATATTCGGAAATGTTCATTTTGACAAAATGAAATGGGAACAACGTGTAAAAACAGAAAATTCTCTTGAGTAGTTCCAATGACTTCATATTTTCAGCTAAATAAGTCTCATCAATGTTTATCGCTCATATGATCTGCAAATTTTTTTCAAATCAAACAATTGAAAGAGTTTGCAGACACCTGAAGCAGATTATATAAGTGTTAAATATTGGTGAGACTTTTTCAGCAAAAAAAAAAGGATAATTCAGACTATGTTTGTTCCCAAATATTTTGATAATTCCTTTGATTTGGCTTATCTTCATTTGACATCATAAGTAGGTATTTTAGTACAGTTAAGCAATCTTATCCCTTCGAAACTGTATGCGTGGAAAGTATATTGGAAGTAAACCAGTCTCCGAAGTTTTTACAGCACTAACTCCTCTACAACTTCTTGATTCCTACTATAGTCAACATAGTCCAAATTCCAGTCTCTTGTCTCCACATCTCCTCTCTTTATACACTCTCCTCTAACTCCACGATTTCTCATCAGCGTCACAGCAGCCGATAAGTTAGGGAACTCTCGTAAAATACCCCACAACATACACACCACTAGAACAGGGTTATGTAAAACGTGTCCCCATGTCCTAGAATATAAAGGCAAGTTCCCTAGAAAGTGTGCCAATGTAGCACGGTACGGTTGCTTTCATTACGAATTCAATTCGATGGCCACTGACTAAATTTAATTAATGGAACAAGTCGGAGAGGAAATTTCCTCTTTGCAATTGCATTTTCCCAATTCCACTCATTCATCCTCGAGTCATTTCAATCCGGCAAATTTGTTGACAGCCCTTGCACTCCAGTCGTTTCGCCAGACCTGCTATAGGTGTCGCTTTGAGCATTTGAACTATCTTCTTTGGTTTCGAGGTTTACGAGAGCTGGTTTAACATTTTACGGTGCTAATGAAAAAATTCCTGCCTTTTGAGAGGAGGTGTTCTGGCTTCTAGTTTGGAGTTAGTTCTGGGAGTTCGTTTTTATAAGTTTCTGCTACTTTAGAAGGTGGAACAGAAATCTTTTTATGTAGGGTTTTGAGGAAATTGAAGTTGTTGGCTACTGAAAGTTTGGATGGGTTGAGCAAATTTGCTACATTTTATGATTACTGGATTCGAAAGAGGATGAATATTTGTAAACTACAAAAACATTCACTTCTTTTATTGACGTGTGTTTCATTATTTATAATTTGATCATGTTTTTGATTGTAAGAAGAAGAGGATTATTTTGAATATTTATACAGAATAGTATATAAATCTCAGAAACAGAAATTTATTTTGATAAAAAACGAATATAACAGGCCAATTGAAAAGTCTACGGTTCACCAAGGTAAATAGTATATTATTTCACAAGGAGGAGAAGTGTCACTTTTCATGGCGAGCTTATGTTTCCCCGCCGAACGGAGTGAGGCGGGGAATTTAAGCGAGCCATGAAAAGTCACTTCAACTCCGAATGAAATATGCTATTTTTTTTTCAAACGTTTTGTAATTCATACAATCAAATTCTGAACAAAATCGTACGAGAATATATCAGATTTGCACAGCTCTCATGGTTACATTTCATCATTTCATGTTGGTACTTCCAACTCTCCGTCAGCCGTCACGGATTTATCTGTCACTTCATCGTTTATTTTCATTTCTGCTCAGAAGTCAAGTCGTGAACAATAACAAATACAATATCTACTGTACACCTAGTAATATCGAAATTCCTGGAACTTTCCTAAATAGAAATATATCAAGTAGATCCTGTGTTATCTCGAACTTATCTAATAGTATAGAAGAAGTTGTTTCATGAAATGGAAGGTAGAATCAAGCAAAATTATTACATCTCGTATGGCTACTATTTACATTTATTTTGCAGAATTGTTGAACTCTCCAGGGTGAAAAGATTCGAAAATACTATTATGTACAATCCACACATAAGTATTTATATATTTAATAACTGCATTTGATATCCAAAAGGATTGAAATAACTAGAAATATTTTTGATGAAGAATATTGTACACTATGTTTTCTTTACGGATAAGTTATCGTAAAGCATTGATGAAATATATTGTAACATAACTAACCTAACAATTTTAGCAGATATATCATTAGTGTTCAAAATAAATGATTGAGAGAATTATAATTCTCATCAACAATATTAATGCACTTATATTTTTGATTACTAAAGAAGAATTACTGCAATTGTGTTAATATGTGATTTTATGAAAATAAATGAGATTTGTTTTGATATATTCTATTCATTCTATAATAATTTGAAGATTGAATGAACTCTCAGTCCATATTTTTTAAAGTAAAATTATTGAAAACTTTGATTGTTACATTAGAATGCAATAATGCATAATATATCCCTGCATTGAATGATAATCCAGGTATGAAGTGGTTACGTTTGTAGTACCTTTGTCAATTGTATTTATAATGGGAACGTTCAAAATTTGACAACTCGATGCAAGAATATAGCTAGCCAAAATTTTAGCAATATCCAGTTTTTTCTGTGCTGCAGTTCTACATAACTTTCAGCAACAGAAGAGCTCTTCCATCCTCCATGTCATTTCAAGGATATTATATTTTCTCCTTTATTTAGCAGGTGAGAGGTAGATAATTATTTATTGTTATACTGCTCAGCTCGATTCTTCTGAATGCACCAGAATATCTGATAATTAATATTATCTGCAATTTTGTCCCAAAATTATGATCATGTCCTGCCAAAATTCAGATAAGATAATATTGAGGATGATATACATATCTTGACATCGAGGAATTCAAAAACTTTTCTATGTCTTCAAATTCTAAAACCTCAGATTTTTTTGGAATATATTTTCTTGACAAAGATTTTAATAAAGGTTGTCATTTTGAATAATTCGATTTCGAAAATCAATATTATGTTATCGGTTGAGTACCTATACAACAATACAACGAATGGGTTTTCTCTTCCACAAATTTGACCACATTGAGCCATCAACTTTTGAACATAATTCTAACCGTCCATTAGTATATGATTTCAATTTTCATAATGCGACATTAATCAATTGTACAATATAACTTTGGTCAATAAAAATGACGTTTGAATTAGAATTATTCATTCTTGTCCTTAGTAACCAATTAATCATTTCCTTAGCAACCACTTTTCCCTCCGCCGGAGGGAAAAGTATTTTTCCCTCCGGCGGAGGAAAAGTAGAACTTTTCGATGATCCTGTCAGTCGAGAAAAGACGTTGTTATTGTACGTTTGAAAAAAAACACATTTTTTTTGGCAAAATGCGATTTTATTATTGAACATAGTTGCCTTCGAGGGCAATGCAGCGATTATAGCGATCTTCCATCTTTTCGATACCATTTTTGTAGTACGATTCGTCTTTCGCTTCAAAATAGTCTTCAGTTTCGGCAATCACTTCTTCATTGGCGCTAAATTTCTTTCCAGCGAGCATCCTTTTGAGGTTTGAGAACAGGAAAAAGTCGCTGGGGGCTAGATCTGGCGAATAAGATGGATGCAGAATCAACTCGAAGCCCAATTCATGCAATCTTGCCATTGTTTTCATTGATTTATGACACGGCGTATTGTCTTGATGAAAGAACACCTTCTTTTTTCAAATGGGGCCCATTTTCAATGATTTCATCCTTCAAGCGATCCAATAACACTATATAGTAATCGCTGTTGATGGTCTGGACTTTTTGGAGGTGACCAATGAATATTATACCTTGCGCATTCCTGAATACTGATGTCATAACCTTACCAGCTGACTGGTGTGTTTTTCCTCGCTTTGGATTCGGTTCATCGTGGGCAGTTCACTCACTGACTGTAGATTGGACTCCGGAGTGAAATGATGGAGCCATGTTTCATTCATTGTCACATATCGATGCAAAAATTCAGGTTCATTGACTGAATTAATCTGTTTATATAGCTACATGACAAATTTCACGTCGTACGAAGATCTCAGTAAGAAATAACTGATATTAATGCGACTTTAAATCAGTATTATCTTCATTATATTATGGAAACATTTTACAACTTACCATAAAAACATCAAAACCCAAAGAAGAGATTTATATTCATGAAATTAACTTTTAGATGAAAGAGGAATTTTATTATTCTCTATCGAACTAAAATAGACTTATTTAACAAAGTTGTAAATCGAACATTGGAACTTTCGAACTATTTTATTCTCTTAATGTGATAAGGCTAAGTTGAATCATTAAAATAGATTTAGTTGGAGTTGGTGAGGAACGAATAGTTTTAGTAAACACAAAAATATTATAGTCTATAAGACAGAAAAGAATGTCCATTCTACGATTTGAAAAAAACACAAAAACCCAATATAGAGTATAACTTTTTTTATGCTACCCAGAGCCCTGGAGCTACCTGATGGACGCCAACTCGACTCATCTTCTCCCGTTATAATCGTAAGAATATTATAACTATTTTATTGCCCATAAGCATATGATTAACCGGCAATTTGTCCCGTAATGAAATTCAAAATAGCACCTCCACTAATTATTTGGCTTCCCGCAGCAAATTGATCCAACAGGAGAAATGATGATTGATACTGTTTGCAAATTGATTGGTGAGAAAAATACACACCATGTAATTAGCATTCAAATCAGAGGCTAGAGGAAGTTGGAATTGATGAGGATCAATCTGAGGAATCATGACTTTTACACTTCCTTGTGCATGACTTGATGGAGTTGGAAGACCAGCTCATAATATACAGGGTGATTGAAGTTTTGGTGAGTTCATTTCTCCGAAGGATCGTTTATGAAACACTGCGTGAAAAATGTAATGAGTCCTTATGCAAAATACGGTATAAGGTCGTTTGTGGAATTAGGTAGTTAGGTATTTCCCTCAGAGTAATAAACATAGATAGAGGGAGCATATGTCATTTTAAGTTAGCAAATTTTGTCCCCAAGATGAACAATCAAATTCAACATGTAGCGCGCGAAAATTAAAACATATCAGTGATACGATATTTCACTCAATTCGCTAGTTTCTCCACAGAGAACGCACTTCTTATGTCCCATAGTGAATCAACGTTTAATATTAACTCAAAATATATTGAAATGGATACCTAAATATATCAGATATTCAGAAAACAAACTTCAAGCGCGCCAAACGACGTGAAACAACCGATGACATTAGGAGAGCAAAAGTTGTCAAACCTTGGATTTCAGGAGGTAGAAACAGAAAATAATAAATATCCTGCTAATTATAAATTCGAAGAATTTATAATAATATTATATAATAATATAATATAATAATTAGAAAGAATATCGGATTCCAAATATTCAAATTTGCTTATTCAATCGGGAATCGCTCAAATAATTATATTTCATTCAATATAATATACATTCATGACGATCAAGTAAAATTGTGGATATGAAAATATATCACAATACGACAACGTAATCTAACCATGTTGGGGGACATGAAAAAAATGCGTATACTTCCTCTATCTATGGTATTTCTAGACGAAAGTAATATAGACCAACCAAAATTGTTCAGGATGTGATGAAATCTATTTTTTCAGCAGAAATAATGAAAAATGAGACCAAAACAGCTTATGACACACGTGTATGAGAGCCTTCAAAATACTTTCAACATTGGGGTACTTTCAAACTTATGTCTTTTTCATTCCCTGAAAATACTTATATCATAATATTTTTTAATTGTGTGTCTTTTCAGTTGAAATTATTTCTCTGGAAATTTGTATACCTCCTAGTGGAACAAAAACGTTTTGTTGTCCAACGAAGGCAAAAAATTCTACAAAAATTTTAAGTACAATAATAAAGGCTGTTGTTTCCATCAACACAGTCGACAAGCTTTCAAGACCTTATCAATAGAGCCATAAAGCGACTTAATACTTCACAAATTTTCCAACGGAAAATATCCAATTCTACGAAACGAAGTAGCGGGCGCTGTAAACAACCTCCAACCCTTTAACTTTCAACCCTTTGTGCCCCGTCATGTTGTTAATTATTCTTTTATAGAAAAAATGGCAAAACTTCGACTCGGTAGCTTTGAAGTAGCATCAAACTGAAATTGATCCCTATTAATATTCCGATATATTTCGGAAACTTTCCCCTTACATAACAATGAAGTGGAAAAGACGGGAAACGCTGAAAATTCGAAAAGTTTTCCCCTAATTGAAATTCATGCTATGCGAGTTCTTGTATCTCTTTATCGACAGAGAGAGGGAGGTCATCAATGGTATGTCAACAAGTGCATTGGAGTTTTTTAGATTGGCGATTCTGGCGTTGGTATTCAGTTGGGGGATTCTGAAGAGTTTGAGTTTATTGCGATGTTGAATATCGATGATTGGAGTCGATAAAGAGATGGTTTATGGACGTCGACTTGTTTTTCCGGTTATTGCGAAATGTTCAATTCGCTTGGCAGCTTTATGATGAAAGCTGCCAAAGGAACAGTCTTCTGAGTGTGTGAATAATAATAATAATAATAATAATAATAATAGGGTAGCGGTAGGTGAATCTCTAGCGATTCACCTATCAGGAGAGTTGAATCGACTCCTGCCCACCGCAGATTCCAGGAGCTCTCTGACCCGGGAAGCTGAAACCTGTCGAAGGGTCCCTGTCCAGGGTAACGGACGAAGCCGTGTGGGAAGCAGCTCAAGAATTCTCCCACCGTAGCTCTGCGGATCGTAAAAAGCGATCAAAGGCCGTCTCCCCCACGACACGGAGGAACCCATGAATTATGGTGAATTTAAGGAATAGGAATATAGAGCCGCTGCCTGAGGTTCGTCAGGGCGTGTCTGGAGCCGGCGCTGGACATGACAGTATGCGGGACGTCGGTGACAGAGTGCTAGGGAGACGGGCGTCTGTCGAACAAAATGCTACGCCTCCACAATCTCAACATTCTAGGAGAAGAATAACACGAGTTTCTCCGACCGCTGAAGGTGCTGCGCAGGATCCCCAACCAGCACTCACCCAAGCAGGTCTACCAAGAAGACGCATGAAATGGACAAGTTCGATAAATGAAACGATCATGCGCATATATTATGAAGTGACTAATATGGAAGAGGATAAAATAGGCTACCGTCAAAAATTATTTGCAGAATTCCACAGAAACTATCCCGAACTTCAAGTTTCTGAGCAAAGAGTAGCCGACCAATACCGGGTCATATTGAGAAATAAACTTGTACCCGATGAGAGACTTAACACCATAAAAAATGAAGTCCAACTGAGGCTACAGAATAGGAACCTCACTAACAACGAAACGACAATTGAAGAAAACTACGATTGTGCTGAAAACCAACACAACATCAATGCACAAATGAACTCTGAGGAACAAAACAACGCAGATGTGCTAGCAATAAGTGATGCTCAACGACGGAATATATATGCTGCACCCGTCGTAAATCCAGAAGAAGACCAAAGAGAACTACTGGAGCGATTATTTGCCACAATGAATAGATGCGTTATAGATTTTGAGGGCACAGATCCATTGAGACGACCGATTCTGCCAAGATTGAGGACATCTAAGAAACTATCTCATCTTCTGGTCATGACCAACAAGGAGATTATACCCAAGTATCTTTCTGACTACCATGATCTCGAATCATTACACCTCATCATATACTGTGCAGCATTTTCAATAGCAACAGTGCTAGGTGTGAAGCCAAAACCTAAAAGTCAGCAACCAGCCAGAGAAAAACAACAAAATAAACCACATTGGCAAAAAAGGCTAGAGGACAAAGTTCATAGCATCCGCCAAGAAATTGGGAGGCTCACCCAATTTGCAAAAGGTTCGCCGTCTAGAAGATTACAAAAAATGGTGAATATAATAATGGATCGTCACCGGCAACATACAACGTATGATCCAAACAATGAAAATGCTCAACAAATTTTAGACACACTGAAACAAAAACTTAGTGTGTACTCCGAAAGACTCAGACGATACAATGAGAGCTATAGCAGAAAACAGGATAATATGATTTTTGAAAATTCCGAAAGAAAATTCTATAGAATGTTAAACAATAATATGTCAGCAACACCAGGAAGTTATCCAACTGTCGAGGATATTGAGAATTTTTGGACAGATCAACTAGCTACACCAACCCCCTACAACTCCCAGGCTGATTGGATAAGAAATGAAGAGAAATCCTGTGAGACAATGGAACAAATGCCGCATAACGCAGTTTCTATAGAAGAATTCCATGAAATATTGAAAAACACACACAATTGGAAATCACCCGGCCCAGATGGAATCCACAACTTTTGGTTGAAAAAATTTTGGTGTTTACACGGCAGGCTAGTTGAAACCATAAATGATGTTATAAGTAATCCAACGGAAATGCCCAAATTTTTAACAACAGGGACCACTTACCTCTTACCGAAGGATATGCAACACACAGCGGATCCATCAAAATACAGACCAATTACATGTCTACCAACAATATATAAAATCGTCACATCATGTATAGCATCTCGTATCTACAAACATTGCGAGACAAATAATATAATGACAGCACAGCAGAAAGGATGTTCCAAGAATGCACTAGGATCGAAGGAACTGCTGATAATAGATTCCATCATATGCAACCAAGCCTTCAAAAAACACAGAAATCTTTTTATGACATATTTTGACTATAAGAAGGCCTTCGACTCTATTCCACATGGGTGGCTGACAAAAATTTTGGAAATATACAAGATCGATCCAATTACAATAAACTTTCTGAAGTATGCAATGTGCAACTGGAGAACGAATATCGAACTCTCTACAGCGAACATAACTACTAAAGATATTTCAATAAAAAGGGGAATTTTCCAAGGAGATTCGTTGAGTCCCTTATGGTTCTGCTTGGCGCTGAACCCCCTTTCTAAACAACTGAATGCTACTGAAAAAGGTTTCAATGTGAAAGGAAACCGAAATAATATTGCACTCAATCATTTGCTATACATGGATGACCTCAAACTTATAACAGGCAACAAAAACCACTTGCAAATTATGGTCAAACTGGTGGAAAATTTTTCGGAAGACGTGGGGATGAAATTCGGATTGGACAAGTGTCGTACTATTAGCGTAGTGCGTGGAAAAATCCAAGATGAACCGATAGCTCTCTCCAATGGACAGGAGATAGAAGCAATGAAATCGGACGATCTTTATAAATACCTAGGAATGAAACAAAACCGACGAATAAACCATCAAAGAATGAAGGAAGACTTAACAACTGAGTTCATTAGGAGAATCAACAAAATTTTGAAAACAAACCTCAGCAGCAAGAACATGACGAGAGCTATCAATACATATGCATGTTCAATTCTTACATACTCTTTCGGTATCATTCCATGGACCAAAACAGATATGGAAAACCTGCAACGCAAAATGAGAACCTTGATGACGAAAGCACACAAGCACCATCCGAAAAGTAGCATTGAGAGGACGACACTGCCGAGGAATAAAGGAGGCAGAGGTCTGCTAGACATCATGGAACTTGCCCATGGTCAAATTGAATGCCTACGAACACACTTCAAAGACAAATCAGGCACGTCAGAGATCTACAAAGTACTGTGTGAAGCAGACGAATCAACACCTTTGCAACTGCACAAGGAGCAATTGTCATACAACCACCAGACAATCCAAGAAAAACTGCAAAGATGGAGAGAAAAGCCCCTACATGGACGACATTTCAACGAGGTGAACCAGGATCATGTCGACATTGAAGCGTCGAACTATTGGCTCACATCAGGTGCGATGTATCCAGAAACGGAAGGATTTCTTTTAGCCATCCAAGATCAAGTGATCTCAACAAAAAATTACTGCAAACATATCATAAAGGATCGAACTATTACTGACGATCGATGCCGTTATGGTTGTCCAACGAACGAGACAATCCAACATATCACGGGAGGATGTCAAATGTTTGCAGGAAATGAATATAAAGAGAGACACGATGCAGTAGGAAAGATACTACACAAAGAAATGGCAACTAAATTAACACTTATTAATTCTGAAAAAGTGCCATACTACAAGTACCGACCGGAAACCATCCTAGAAAACGAACGCTATAAACTGTACTGGGATCGTACAGTTTTGACTGATAAAACAGTCCCTCACAACAGGCCAGATATATTGCTAGTTGATAAACAACAAAAGGCAGCAATACTCATCGACGTAGCAATACCTAATAACAACAACATGCGTCAAAAAGAGGTCGAAAAAATTTCAAAATATAGGGACCTCGAATTTCAGATAAAGCGCCAGTGGGGAATGATATCAACGAGAACTATTCCAATTATCATCTCAACAACAGGAATAGTACCCAAAAATCTCAAGAGAAATATCAAGCAACTAGGTCTTAGTGAGTATGTATGTAATATAATGCAAAAAGCTGTTCTTTTAGGTACTGCAAGGACGGTGAGAAAATTCCTAGGAAGCGAAGGACAGGTCCAAGGATCACGTGTGAGAGGACCAGAAGTTCGACGAGAACCAGGGGGACCACAACGACCGGACACGACCGAGCTCTGCCCTTCTGATATTTTAAATATCTGGGATTGAGTGAATGTTCCTCTTAGCGAGGAGTGAGAAGCCGACGGCGAGGAAAAATCCTACGCGTATAGGCAAAGGTCGATAATAATAATAATAATAATGCCTTTATTGAAGAGAATAAAAAATATTACAATTCCAAAAAAAAAACATCAGAAAAAATCAATCACAGGGCGGAGTTCAGATGGTGATGAAGCCATACACCCCTTCTCTTCCACTCAAACCCTGACGAAAAATATATGAAAAAAAGCTTTATACATCTCGAGAGAGAATAATGGTTAACGGTTAATTTGAAATGTTCGTCTTGTTTCTTGTAGTCCTTTATGCCTTCAATAAAAAGAGCTGATCAGTAGATCGTGATCAACGCTGGTTCCCAACGTTTCGGCTCCTGTTTTACATTCGCAGTAAAAATCTGAACTAAACAAACAAACCATCAACTATGGATGAAGTAACGGGTGTTTTTTTCGAGGTATATAACTTTAAGTTGGCATTACTGTTCAATATGGCGACCGATTTAACAGCTGTCGAGTAATTTATTCTCAGTTTGGTTTGGCTATTCATCATGAATAGACTCACTCCTGAACAACGCTTGCAAATAGTGCAATTTTATTTCGAAAATAATGGTTCTGTGCTGAATACGTATCGCGCACTACGTCCATTTTTTTTTGTTTAGCGATGAAGCGCACTTCTGGTTGAATGGCTACGTCAACAAACAAAACTGCCGCATTTGGAGAGATGCTAATCCTCAAGTGTATGTCGAAACACCGTTACATCCAGAAAAACTCACTGTTTAGTGCGCTTTATGGGCTGGTGGAATCATTGGTCCGTACTTCTTCGAAAACGTTGACGTAGTGCGCGATACGTATTCCGCACAGAACCGTCATTTTCGTTATTATTGAAGATCCAGTTGAAGGTTTTTACTGCACATGTAAAACAGGAGCTAGAATGCTCGGAACTTAGCTTATCACTTCGTGCGAATTCAGATCTAGCTTTCTTAAAAGTTTGTAGACTCAACATCTCCACAGTTTAGCTGTTTCAATATCCGATTCTCAAAAAAACTTTAGTTCTTTCTGTCTTAAACATAGAGGTCTACTAATCTTAGATTTTCCGAAACGTAATCAAAACTTTAACCATCCAAAAAGTTCTTGAAACATTTTTCAACCCTCTGATCACCCATCACAATAAAATTTTTTCAACCATCCAGAACCCCTAATCCGCAAAAATCAACCCTTTTCACTCGCCCACATCCAGTCGGTTTACCCTTGTAAAAGTCCACTAAATCTACAAGTCGCTTAGGCGAGCCTAATCGAATTAATTGTTTTCGGCTAGATTAACCCCAAATTTTCCGTGTAGTGTGATCCGATGGGATCTCACGCAATTCCCAGGGACTAACGGACCGTCGAATGGGGAATTTTTCCCGATGGAAACTGCCCTACAGTATTTTATTTTTCCGATTGCCGCAACGCGCGCGCGAAACCGTCAGCCGTGTTTTCCGGTGTATCGGAAAAGTCCCTAGGGAAATCATAACGAAGGCTGGGTTCGTTCCTGGAGGCGTCGGATGAATCAATTCGAACGATAATTTGGTGTGACAAAAGCGGTGAGAAAGGAAGAGGGAGATGTTGTTGTTTTTCTGTTGAAAATACGATGTTTTTTCAGGAATGTTAAGAATGAAGCTGGAGTTGGTCATTTGAAGGTACTACAAACTTTTCTTCGGTTCAATATTTCCTTTCATCTGGAAAAGTTCGCAGTTTCATAGAAAACCTAGTAAACACTGAATTGAAGAAAGGTGCTTCCGAGTGCTCGTTCGTTAATTCCCCATTTGCATCCTTGGAGACTACATAATGGTACCACCAAATACTGAGAATGACCTTGGAACCGTGAATATTCGGTTTGGACGTCGACGTGGAAACATGGCCGGAATATCCCCATGATTTTCTGCACTTGGGATTATTGTCATGAACCCATTTTTCGTCTACAGCTACAATGCAATGCAGAAACCCTTTCCTTCTATGCCTTGCAAGCTGCTGTTCACAAGCAAACAAACGCCGTTCAACATATCTCAGCTTCAACTCGTACGGCACCAAACTTCCTTGGTTCTGAATCATTCTCATCACCTTCAGGTATTTTGAAATGGCTTGTTGCATCACTCAAACATAACAATTTCAATGAAAATATATATAAATTCTTGTTAACATGCATGTTTTTGGTTTTATCTCATCTTCAAAACAATTTGAAGTATGGAATAAAACCCAAAACATGCATGTCAACAAGGAATTATATACTCTTATTATATTTGCACACCATGTGTTCACCGTTTCTACCTACCTTTCTATAGAGCCTGCAAATATCATCTGCTGACTTAACCATGCGATGCAAAAGATATTTGGACCGATAGTGGTCTGTCAACAGACCCACTATTATCTTGAGCTCAGCTTGTGGCCAATTCAAGAACCTTCTGGTATAAGGCGATAAAGCACAAATTTCCTTGTCTGAGCAAGACCAGGAATGTTCTCCAGATATTTATCCTATTGTTGGACTGATGCCTTATATTGGTCTTTTTCAAGACAACAAAAAGGCTCAGAACCAAGAGGTGTCAACCTTGCTGCTATTTGTGCAAGTTTATCGGTTTCTATATTTCTTTTAATACCCAAAGTAGACGGTTTCTAAAGATTCGAGACTTATTTGGAATGATTTCGCATCTTCGCGCAGTATATTCAAATTCGAACGTTACAATACAATACAACAATAGAATATCTCAATTTGTTGTGTAAACACGAATGAATAATTTCAAAAAATTGAAATTGATTTGAATTTTCAATAATGTGAAGCAAGATTTGTTTTTATTGATTCGAAATATTTAGCTTCGCCTTGGAAATGAGACATTTCAAAGGTCCGGAAAGTAGTTGTTATTGAAATACATATTGTGGGATAATAAAGACCGTCTTTTCTGCGAATTCAAAGTTGAATACTCTCTTTGAAAGTATAACAATGACATTTTTCTTTCGATCGCTGACGTCATGCCATTGCTAAAAATAGGGGTGTATTAGGTTGAATTGTAGATTCTAATAAAATATCCAAGATAACAGAAAATATACAAAGGTAGATGTTCCCACATCAATTACTTCACTCGAATCATTTTAAGTCTAACGTGAACGCTGATTATCCTATAGACCAAGAAAAACCTCCCTTCTTCCCTTCGAACCACCCCAACCCTCCCTGTCTGCGGCAGTCCACCCCCTTAATAAACTACATTTTGATAGCCCGTCTAGCGCGCGTCGAGGCGTGCGATACTTGTATTTTACGGTCCGGATCTGCGGCCACCGAATCAATTTCGGCGTCACCGGCGTCCCGCCTCACTAAGACGCCGTTAACTTTGGACGATAAAATTCCTTGTTCCCTTTACGATTATCGTTAAAAACAAATTCGGCTTTGTTCGTTATCTCTGCTCCATGTTTATGGCGCCTCGGCCCGAATCGCCGATAAGGGATATTCCAGGTTACGAGTCCGGAAGAATTTCGACGTCTAGATTATGCCAATTTGAATTTGGTCCTTCGAACGTGGATACGGCGACGCGCTTTATGAACAGAGTCCGTTTGGTGGTGGGAGAATGAGCGAATGGAGTTGGAAAGAAGTGATGCTTGGTAAGTGTAATGGCGTAACTTCAGGGTTTTTATCGGAGTACGAACAGTTGTTGTATGCTTTCTTGCTTTTATAAGGAGGTTTCCTACGCTTCTATCTAATTTGATGATCTATTACACGCCCTACTGGTACAAGAATGAAGTAATTTGTAGTTACAGATCCTCATGGGGATAATGCATCAACAGGATTAGAGCCTCATGGCTCAGATGAAATGCCGATAATGCTCAATTTAGAAACACCCCCCTTTATAAGATTGTTAGTGACTCTGTGATTGCAGTTTGCAGATGAATCATATCCAAAGGAAGACTCTGGCATAGGAGTTTGAGCTCGAATTGAGGTTATCCAAACAAATGGATCAGGAGCTACTTATTGTGCAAGTTGAGGAATTTGAATTAACTTAGCAAAAGCTTTCTACTGAACTGAGAGTGTCATTATATCATGAAAGATCTGGTTAGAGGCAATATAATATTGAAAGTTATTGAAAAGCTGATACACTACAAGAAGAAGATTCAAAGTAAAGGGTGTTTTTGTAGAGCTATAGAAATTTAATTTGCAATAAAACAACGATGGATTATTCGATTGACATGAATTTTATTTATCCGCAAGATAATCTTGTGGCATTACATTTTAAATATGATTTCTGTCATATGACCTCCAAAACATGAAATTAGGCGGTCACCAAACGTGTCTTTCAATAAATCGATTGTGGCACGAGCTGTGTGACATGTTGCGCCGTCTTGTTGGAACCACAGCTCCTGGACATCATGGTTGTCCAATTAAGGAATGAAAAAGTTAGTAATCATGGCTCTATACCGATCACCATTGACTGTAACGTTCTGGCCATCATCGTTTTTGAAGAAGTACGGACCAATGATTCCACCAGCCCATAAAGCGCACCAAACAGTCAGTTTTTCTGGATGTAACTTGAAGATTAGCTTCACCCCAAAAGTGGCAGTTTTGCTTGTTGACGTAGCCATTCAACAAGAAGTGCGCTTCATCGCAAGCAAAATAAAATGGACGTAGTGCGCGATACGTATTCCGCACAGAACCATTATTTTCGAAATGAAATTGCACTATTTGCAAGCGTTGTTCAGGCGTGAGTCTATTCACGATGAATTGCCAAACCAAACTGAGAATAAATCACTTGACAGCTGTTAAATCGGTCGCCATCTTAAATAGTAATTCCAACTTAAAGTTATACACCTCGAAAAAAACACCCGTTATTACAATTAAAGGGATTGGGCAGTGGACAAAAAAAAAGCCTTTAAATTTGTTGACTTCCTATAACTTTTTACTATTCTATTTAAATAATGAGTAGGTATCAATTAGACTCAAATGTAAAGCATTATAAAAGCACGTGCTCCAAATGAATAATTTCGGTCTTCATCTATTCTCGTTAGACCAAACGTAACCTCAAATCATACCGTCAAAGTTCCAACATTTCCCAACGCCACCTGAAAAGGAATATTCATCACGGCACTACCCCTGACCTGACGGAACCCGAATTCCTCAAACTTCCCAAACTTCATTTATTCAACAAACTGCGTTCAGTATTCACCTGTTGAAAGTCTCATCTTGCATAAGCAACTACCGTTATTATCGTCACGTCACTTGAAAACCGTTACGTAACAATAACAATAACGTACAATAACAACTTGGCGCAATTTGAAGGGGGTCACATCATAGCAGATGGAAGGGAGACAGATATTATTGTTCATTCGGAACAATTCGAACCCCGAAATTAATTGTATCGTTCATTATTAGCTTTTGGGGTAATTATTTCGGGGTTCTGGCTGTTCGAGTGGATGTTGTTGAATTATTAAGACGTTCAGAGGCGGTTAATTAAAGTATATATTTCCAGTTGGTCCGCGACTGATTGTAAAATTCAATTGGATTTTTTCGTTGCTGCTTTTGAATGGGGTAATTGAGTTGGTTAACTCAAAGGATATTCTGTGAAGGGTAATAATTAATTCGGTTTGTGGTGAAAAATGAGAAGCTTTGTTGATATATTGCTCAAGGGTATGGAACACAGGCCTAAGTTTTATTCATTCGAATCAAAAATACAAATTTTCTTCAAGATTTTGAAAACCTTCGCATTCGCCATTTTGCATATTAACATTCAGGTGTTCCTAAATTGGAGATACAAAGGAAAATTAGAGAGTCCTTGGATAAATTCAGGAAAAAACGTCCCACAAACATGAGCCCTCAAACGCTTGGCTATCGAGACTCAGGATGTTTCTTGTAGTCCTTCTTTTTTGTGATTGTGATTGCGCGCGCATCTTTACATAGTTTATTCTTTGGCGAGTTATTCTCGAACCAAATTATGAGGTGCGCACTCTCCCAGAGGTTTGGTGTTTCGTCCGAGATCAATGGTGGCCTCGTCAGTTAGGCTGTCCACCGATCTCTGCCTAAGACACATCCTCTCAAATCTTCATGAAGAGGTGACTATGCTGCATTGCAATGATACCATTTGAATCGGCCAAGGCCGAAGTAGTGTGACACGAACACCCATAGCGCCATCTGTACACAGACAGAGTCACTGCAATTCGAATGTTACAATACATTGAAACGTTCAGATTGGACTACATCGAGCCAGCCGTGGCGGTCATATGCCAGAAATCATATTTAAAATGTAATGCCACAAGATTATCTTGGGGATAAATAAAATTCATGTCGATCGAATAATCCATCGTTGTTTTATTGCAATTTGAAGTTCTATATCTCTAAAAAAAACACGCTTCATCTCCTGAATCATTCGTCATAGACCCCTCAAATAAAAACGTTTTTCCAACATCGAATCCCGATCTGAAACATATTGAGATTTCAAGTGCATAGCTAATATCCAGAAGAAGCGGTAGCCTCGGGAAAATTAACAATTTTTCCTTTGAAAATTTCAGATCATCACATCTAATGATGAAATAATAGACTTATCGCCCAACTGATAACAATTTCGTGATCTACGACAACGAATCAATCAAAAAAAAAATTCAATATTCCTATCAACGATCTTTTTATTTTTTCATAATTTTCTAATAGGAACGTTTTTCGAACATCGAGCTCTGATCTAAAACATAGTGAGGTTTCAAATGCGTTGCTCACGTCCAGAAGAAATGGCAGCCACGGGAAAATTAACAATTTTTTCTTTGAAAATTTCAGATTTCCACCTATAATTTATGAAACTATAGAAAGACATCTATTCGGAGATCCACTTATACAATAATTGATAAAACAAGAATCAAGGAACAATCTAAAATAACTCCATAAGTTCATCAAGCAATATCCCTATTAAATCTCAAAATGATCACGATTGTCCTACTGTCCTCAACAGAAAACCTCTGCATTCAGCAGACAACGAATAATCCAAACTCAACATGGGAACCGGACAATCTGACCGTGCGGTCGAGGGCATCACGCACCAAGAAAAATGGCGCGATAAGCGGTCTGAAAAATTGGACGTGGCTAATACGCAAATTGGTCGGACGATCCAGAATGCTTCACGACAATTTGGCATGTCCACTCAGTGCGTTATGACTCTTTTCGTCCGGCTTAATCACGCACAGGGACGGCTTCGAGGAGAAAGATAAATTTATTTTATAAAGTTTTACGCGAACGCTAGAAAAATTGGTTTCAGGGGAATCATGTGATAACGGATAACCATTTGCCCAAATGAACACAATATTTTGACTTTTGATATTAAAATCAATTATGTTGGTAATAATACTGAGTTTTTTTCAATTGTTTCACCCAATCGATCTTTTAAAGGTGTGTTGTACAAGGTGTTTTCAAATTAGACGTAAACCGAAGACGGCGAACGCAATGGACGCCCAAAAGAGGCTGACACCGACGAAAAAATCAAAAAAGTTCACAAAATAATTTCGAAAGACCGTAAAGTGAAGTTGATCGAAATAACAGACATTGTGAAGATATCATCTGAACGTGTACATCATATCATTCACGAATATTTGTACATGAGAAAGCTGTCTGCAAAATGGATGCCGCGCGAGCTCACAATCGATCAAAAGCAACAACATGGATATGATTCTGAGCAGTGTTGGAAGCTGTTTAAGTGCAATAAACCTGAATTTTTGCGTCGATATGTACCAATGGGTAAAACATGGCTCCATCTTTCCTTATAACGGGTGTTTTTTTTCGAGGTATATAACTTTAAGTTGGCATTACTGTTCAAAATGGTGACCGATTTATCAGCTGTCAAGTGACTTATTCTCAGTTTGGTTTGGCAATTCATCATGGATAGACTTTTGACTGAACAACGCTTGGAAATAGTGCAAAATGAGATTGCCGATGATCCCGATTTTCTTAAGCGAATTTTGTTTAGCGATGAAGCGCACTTCTGGTTGAATGGCTACGTCAACAAACAGAACTGCCTCATTTGGAGTGAAGCTTATTCTCAAGTGTATGTCGAAACACCGTTACATCCAGAAAAACTGACTGTTTGTTGCGCTTTATGGGCTGGTGGAATCATTGGTCCGTACTTCTTCAAAAACGATGGTGGCCAGAACGTTACAGTCAATGGTGATCGGTATAGAGCTATGATTACTAACTTTTTCATTCCTGAATTGAACAATCATGATGTCCAGAAGCTGTGGTTCCAACAAGACGGCGCAATATGTCACACAGCTCGTGCTACAATCCATTTATTAAAAGACACGTTTGGTGACCGCCTTATTTCACGTTTTGGACCTATAAATTGGCCTCCAAGATCTTGTGATTTAACACCGCTAGACTACTTTCTGTGAGGCTATGTGAAGTCATTGGTCTATGCGGATAAGCCACAAACCCTTGACCATTAGGAAGGCAACATTCGCCGTGTTATTGCCGATATACGGTCACAAATGATGGAAATAGTCATCGAAAATTGGACTTTCAGATTGGACTACATCCGAGCCAGCCGTGGCGGTCATATGCCGGAAATCATATTTAAAATGTAATGCCACAAGATTATCTTTGCGGATAAATGAAATTCATGTCAATCGAATAAACCATCGTTGTTTTATTGCAATTTTAAGTTCTATAGCTCTAAAAAAAAATACCCTTTACAAGCGCGTGCCCCTTTTCTTATTTCTTCAGGTGTTACTTTCCGCCTGAAATTTACTCTGGATCTTCTCGCTGCTTCGTCTATTCTAACGGTGCTAACATCGTTAGAATAATTTTGGATTATTTTTGTGACCAGGTCCGGATCTAAATCCGGACCTGGTCACAAAAATAATCCAAAATTATAAAGTAATCAAGTCACGCTTTAATTTCACTGATATGACAAAGTAACGATCACTTTTCACGGAGTTATTTAGAAATCACGGTATCGCCAATCTCTATTCAAAGCAACGTCGCTGTTCTCCAGCTTCTACTCCGGCCCTGCCCCTCGTAGACCAAGCGATCACGCCCGACGGACCAAATAAAATCACGTTCAGTTCGAGCGCATTCCTAGTGGCCAATTGTTCAATTTGATTAAATTCATTGTTATAATTTATGAAATCCGGCTCGCTCTCACGGGATTTCGGGCGATTTAAACGATTCGCGTGATAAAAAGAGGGCGCCGCGAGGCCAACAATTGCTGCTGCGGAGGAGCGTCCGAATCTGGTGCACTTTATGGGCAAGACATAACTCAGCCATCGAGTTTTATACGGTCTCAGTCTGCGTGCGAATGCCCATTGTCTGCTTTGTGGTTTTAAGCGAGGGGGTTGAATCGACGGTGGTTATTTCTAGGAGGACAAGAGGGTTGCATGGAAATTTTTAAGGGAGTTATGAGACAGATGAAGGACAACACAACACTTGTTGCTCATTGGATCTAAAGGGTGTTTTTTTCGATATAACTTTAAGTTGGCGTTACTGTTCAAGATGGCGACCGATTTGACAGCTGTCAAGTGATTTATTCCCAGTTTGGTTTGGCAATTCATCATGAATAGACTCACGCCTGAACAACGCTTGCAAATTGTGCAATTTCATTTCGAAAATAATGGTTCTGTGCGGAATACGTATTGCGCACTACGTCCATTTTATTTTGTTTAGCGATGAAGCGCACTTCTGGTTGAATCGCTACGTCAACAAAAATAATTGCCGCATTTGGAGTGAAGTTAATCCTCGAGTGTATGTCGAAACACCGTTACATCCAGAAAAACTGACTGTTTGGTGCGCTTTATGGGCTGGTGGAATCATTGGTCCGTACTTCTTCAAAAACGATGATGGCCAGAACGTTACAGTCAATGGTGATGGGTATAGAGCCATGATTACTAACTTTTTCATTCCTGAATTGAACAACCATGATGTCCAGGAACTGTGGTTCCAACAAGACGGCGCAACATGTCACACAGCTCGTGCCACAATCGAAATATTGAAAGACACGTTTGGTGACCGCCTAATTTCACGTTTTGGACCTGTGAATTGACCTCCAAGATCTTGTGATTTAACACTGCTAGACCACTTTCTGTGGGGCTATGTAGAGTCATAGGTCTATTCTATGCGGATAAGCCACAAACCCTTGACCATTTGTAGTAAGACAACATTCGCCGTGTTTAAGCCGATATACGGCCGCAAATGTTGGAAAAAGTCATCGAAAATTGGACGTCCAGATTGGACTACATCCGAGCCAGCCGTGACGGTCATATGCCAGAAATCATATTTAAAATGCAATGCCACAAGATTATCTTGCGGATAAATGAAATTCATGTCAATCGAATTATCCATCGTTGTTTTATTGCAATTTAAAGTTCTTTTGCTCTAAAAAAAACACCCTTTATAATAGGTGTTCAATTTAAATTGAAGAAACTTCTGCAAATTTTCATTTACCAAACTTGACAAGCTGTTGTTCATACCCTGTATTTCCAAGGTCCATTTAGGTATTCTATTCGAAAAAAATCTAGTATTATTTTTGATTATCAAATGTCTCGAGTGACTATAATTGAAAAAAAACAGGCATGCTAAATATTTCGAAAACCAACAATATATTTGAAAAGTGGGTTGGCATTTTTATGTATAAACTAAAAAAGTTCAAAGCTTCGTGAAAGGAACTTTACCCTCTCAAAAAAATGAAACAACTAAATTTTTGTGTTTGAATGAGGAACAATTTTTCATTCATCACATTTACGACTTCAAAATCATTCCACCCAAAATACAATTTGTGACATCATATTCATTGCATTCCCATTCTTCATACAAAGCCAACAAAATTAAATATCAGTAATATGGTACGTCGACAATGGAACCGGTGATTCAATTTCCTATACGAATATTGATATAATTTCAATTGAAATCAATGGGTGGTCCAGATTTGGATTGTACGATTTTCTGCTATTCGTAGTATATTAATTGGGACACCTGCATCAATTAATTATTGTAACAATAGTAATTGTGCAAGTTGAGTGTATTTGATTTGAGATCATAAGGGCTATTGACATATAACGTGATTTCCAGTTTGATTTATTAAAGAGTAATTATTTTTTCGAACGTACTGTAATGAACTCATTACAGCATCGTTTTAAGTTATATTTACATTGACGAGACCGTTACTTTGTTTTATTCATAGTGTTATTTTGTGAAAAATAGTGTTATTTTATATGAAATACGGTATTATCCACCTGAATGTGTCGAATTCCCTCCCTCCACATCCCCTATAATATTTTCTGTAACTCTCACCCCCCCCCATCCCCTCAAATTTGCTCAGTTTGCATTCCGTTGCTCGGTTCACTTGTTCTATCCGGAAAGTTTTGAAGGCAAGTGTCGTGATTAGAGAAGAGTTCTGCCTAACCGAGTAGAGCAAGATCAAGAAATTACGTCCTGCCCTTCAACCCCCGCCACCACCCTCCAGCCATCCGAGGAATGGGGTGAAGTTTAATTCAAGATTCGCTTCATTTCCACGTCCCTGACGCCAGCGATGTTTCAAGGGTAAATGGAGAAGATGCAGAGCAGATGGATAATTGTGGGACTTGGAATCTATATGGCCAAATAGATTCCCTTGAATTTCCATAGGGGTTGGTGGGAAAGCCTTTTGGTTCGTTATTTTCGATGAGGGAGGAACGTTTGAAATCTTTCCAGCATAAATAATGCTGTGCTCTTCAAGGGTGTAGTTAGTGTGAAAATGAACTAAGGCTCTGAAACTTCTAGGTACAAGACAATACATTATTAAGTTTTTGCAGTTGAATCATTCGAAAACCTAAAAGTAAGACTATTCTTTTGATGCAATGAAGAATATTTCAAATATTAATTATTGATAAGATAAAAGTACCCACAAGAAAGTATTTCAGGATAACGAAAAAACTGAAACAGAAACATCCTGATGGAATCGTCCTGGGCTGGGT
Organism: Harmonia axyridis; assembly: GCF_914767665.1. Lineage (NCBI taxonomy): Eukaryota > Metazoa > Arthropoda > Insecta > Coleoptera > Coccinellidae > Harmonia > Harmonia axyridis. Next base: position 2,323,810 of record NC_059502.1, read on the forward strand.
CATTCCAAAAGGTTTCATTCTCGCCACAGCCCAGCTTCATTTGAGCTGTAAGATAGCCTCAACTGCGTCTCTTACTCCTGTTCGGTTCCTTATGGTTTGGTTAGGTATCCTATCTCTGAGCATTGACCTTTCCATCCTCCGTTGCATCACTTGTATTCTGCAGATGTTCCTTTTTGTTAATGTAAGTGTCTCAGCTCAGAAAAATGCTGATGTCCCAATGTGCTTAAAGAGGAAAGTCTTCAATCAGTGTATTTTGCCTGTTTTCAACTGATAAGATACACGAAAGTATTCCAGGAAAACGAAAAAAACTGAAAAAAAAACACTCTGATGGAATCTTCCTGGGCTGGATCATCCCAAAAGGTTTCTTAGACCTTTGATACTGCGAGGTAAGAACTTTCTGGATCATAGCAAGAATATGCTACAGCTCCTCTCGGGAATCCTTACAAAGCTTTGCCAAACCAGAAAACACCTCATGATGAACAGTATCGCAGAAAACGACGAGTGCAGATTCTGTGGGAAGAGAAACAAACTCTTGATCACCTGGTGATGGAATTCCTCGCTATTGCTAGCCAACTCGAAACCAGTTTTAGACAAGAGACTTCTAGAAGTGAGGAAGTAACATCCTTGAATCCATCCTTGATACTGGAGTTCATCAGAACTTCAGAACTGGATGGTAGTCTAATGACTAAAACAGCTCTGATGGTTGTCACAATAAACCATAAGGTCGAGATGCGATGAAATCAATTTTAAATATAAAAAATCTGAGGTATTTTCTATATTCTCTGAAAAAATCTTCGCTGAATATGAAACAGTCATTTATGGATGTCTCTACTTTGTGAGAGGAATCCTTAGCTGATAGTGTGTTATATCGATTTCTCTCCGAAGTAAAGACATCTATTCATGAATCATCCTATACAAAACTATTTGCGTCAAGTTAAAGGTAATTATAAAGCAATGGAAGAACCTACAATAAATCTTGAATGCAGATTCTTCGTTAGTAAACTTGATCTAGCTTCTGATCGAATCGAAAGAAAGTTTGTCAGAATTCCCACAGTGTGTAATAGATTCGATAAAAGAAAAAGAATAGAAACTTCATGGGTATTTCAACGCACGAAAGAAATAACTATGACTCAGTACCAATAAAGTTAACCTTACGATTCAAAACAGTCAGAAGTATTTTTGCATCTCAAGAAAATCCAATAATTCGAGGGAGTTCAGACTTCCCCCTTATCGACAATCAACTCCCTCATCTGGAAGATCTCTCTCGAACTTTATATTGTTACTCTACAAATATTAAAGAGAGGTATTACTTTATTCGACGATTCCAGAATGTAATTCAGAAAGCAACCTCGTCAAGTTGGAGAGAGTTGACGAAACTTTCCCAAGTATTAATGCATGAATTGAGCTTCAGAACCATATTTACTTTTGAACTCCAATGAATGCAGTGATTTCAAGTAAAATACACAGTATGTTTATGTGCGTTACAAAGGAGTGGAAATATCAGAATAGAGGTAAATAAGGAGAGGAGATAGAGACTCTCGTGAAAGGAGGAAACTGCAAAGGGAAAATAAATTAGGAGCTTCCATTTTATGGTCATTTTGCTGTAGACTATTATAATAAAGTGTATCTAGGAACTGTTTCGTTTGTATTAGGAATCAGCATGACGATCGTACTCGACTGACTTTCAGGAATGCAAAGCTGTTTTATGTTGGAGAATTTGCTAGAAGTTCAGAATGGATATTTCTTCGGCTTTGTTCTCTGGTCGAGTGAGCAATATTCAGAGTGTAAAACGTTGATGAACCCGCTTTTTTTATAGAGATCTTTTAATCGAAAAACTACGAAGTAAGTTTAAATGAGAAGGAAACGAATTGTGACGAAAATTCGTGCAGGATGGGGTTTCTTGAAATAAAATATGGTAGATGCAATAAACTCTTCTTTTATTCGATTCTTTCAAGTGTCAATGAATTAAGCTGCGTATTCTTTTTATCCGCAAGATAATATTGTGGCATTACATTTCAAATATAATTTCTGACATATGACCGCCACGGCTGGCTCGGATGTAGTCCAATCTGGACGTCCAATTTTCGATGACTTTTTCCAACATTTGTGGCCGTATCGATATACGGCCATTGTTATTGTCGATGCAATAACACACCGAATGTTGTCTTCCAAATGGTCAAGGGTTTGTGGCTTATCCGCATAGACCAATGACTTTACATAGCCCCACAGAAAGTAGTCTAGCGGTGTTAAATCACAAGATCTTGGAGGCCAATTCACGGGTCCAAAACGTGAAATTAGGCGATCACCAAACGTGTCTTTCTAAAAACGATTGTGACACGAGCTGTGTGACATGTTGCGTCGTCTTGTTGGAACCAAAGCTCCTGGACATCATGGTTGTTCAATTTCAGGAATATAAAAGTTAGTAATCATGGCTCTATACCGATCACCATTGACTGTAACGTTCTGGCCATCATCGTTTTTGAAGAAGTACGGACCAATGATTCCACCAGCCCATAAAGCGCACCAAACAGTCAGTTTTTCTGGATGTAACGGTGTTTCGACATACACTGGAGGAATAGCTTCACTCCAAATGCGGCAGTTTTGTTTGTTGACGTAGCCATTCAACCAGAAGTGCGCTTCATGGCTAAACAAAATAAAATGGACATAGTGCGCGATACGTATTCCACACAGAACTATTATTTTCAAAATGAAATTGCACTATTTGCAAGCGTTGTTCAGGCGTGAGTGTATTCATGATGAATTGCCAAACCAAACTGAGAATAAATCACTTAACAGCTGTTGAATCTTTCGCCATCTTGAACAGTAATGCCGACTCAAACTTTTATACCTCGAAAAAAAACACCCGTTACATATATTATTCGCCTCATTTCAGATGGACAAGAATGCTTCCCTAGACACCCAGCAATATTGCATTTCATCAAAAATACCATATCTCTGATACCCGGCCCTGCCGATCATGAAGTAATCGAGTTACACCGGCGGAACCGGATACTCCCGAGAAAATACTCGAAAAATTCAACCCATTATAATACGTCAGGATCCTTGGCAGAGTCAAAACTTCGTAAAACTTCCCATCGGTGATATATTATCCTCCTCTACGTACAATCAATCATTTTGTAATCAGTGCATTAAAAACTCCTAGGTCGTGGCGACAGGGTGACGGTTTAGCTATTATGCTAAGGAATTGAGGGGTTGGGGTGAAAATTTCATTTTTACGCGATTGGCACGTCGAAAGTTTACCATTTATTACTGGCTGATGCGCAGAGGCGGTGTAGAGGATCGGTGTATCAGTTTTTACCGAGTTTTGACGCTATTATGGCTGGATAGATAGGTTGAAATATTGGGGAACTGATGGGAATAGCCTTTGGCAGGATCTAGTAGGGTAGCTGCATGGACTGAAATGCAATTTGGTACTTTTAAACTCGCTTTTAAACGAGACTTGGACGCTGCATTTAAAATGTGATAATCTTCAATTATATTTTCATAACAGGCTAATTGGAAAGTCCCCGGTCTACCATAGTAAAACACATTTTTTTTCGGCAAAATTCGATTTTATTATTCAACATAGTTGCCTTCGAGGGTGATACAGCAATTATAGCGATCTTCCAAGTTTTCTATAGCATTTTTGTAGTAGGATTTGTCTTTCGCTTCAAAATAGGCCTCAGTTTCGGCGATTACTTCTTCATTGACGCTAAATTTCTTTCCAGCCAGCATCCTTTTGAGGTCCGAGAACAGAAAAAAGTCACTGGGTGCCAGATCTGGCGAATATGGTGGATACACAAGCTATTCGAATCCAAATTCATGCAATTTTGCCATTGTTTTCATTGATTTATGACATGGTGCATTGTCTTGATGAAACAGATTTCATCCTTTAAACGATCCAATAACGCTATATAATAATCGCTGTTGATCGTCTGGTCCTTTTGGAGGTAATCAATGAATATTATTGATGGCGCATCTCAGAATACTAATGCCATAACCTTGCCAGCTGACTGTTATGTTTTTCCTCGCTTTGGATTCGGTTCATCGTGTGCAGTTCACTCAGGTGACTGTCGATTGGACTCTGGAGTGAAATGATGGAGCCATGTTTCATCAGTTGTCACATATCGACGCAAAAATTCAGATTTATTGCACTGAAACAGCTTCAAACACTGCTCAGATTCATGAACACGTTGTTGCTTTTGATCGATTGTCTGCTCGCACGGCGCCCATTTTGCACACAGCTTTCTCATGTGAAAATATTCTTGAATGATATTCACATTCAGATGATATCTTCACAATTTCTGCTATCTCGATCAACTTTACGGTCATTCAAAATTATTTTGTGAACTTTTTTGATTTTTTCGTCGGTGACAGCCTCTTTTGAGCGTCCACTGCGTTCGCCGTGTTCAAAATGATCATTTTCTGCTCGGAATACGAATATTACATAGTATTGGCAAAATGAGAGCATTTTATGATATCAAAATGAGTAGTTCTCTTTCTCTATTTCAGTATCGTAATGAGTTCATTACAGTTCTAAGAACATTGCTGTAATGAACTCATTACAACATCGTTTTCAGTTATATTTTTCGTTTTGTGTTCATACTGACTTCATTGACATCAATCATTGTCAATATAATATAATTTGGATATAGTGAAATGATTAACAACAATATTCGTAATTTCTCTCAATTCTGGTGATGTTAAATCAATTTCGTCAGACATAATTCACGAATTTAAAGCGTAATTGTAAATTATTTGAATATTTAAATCAAACGATTCATATTCTAATTCCTCAATCTGTCGAATTTCGTAACAGTCACACCAACTGCCAAGATACAATACAAAAGTCACTAGGATATATAATCTGAATTTTTCATTGAATTTCGACAATATCTCACAAAACTTGACTGAAATAGAGAAAATATCGTCTAATACTCGTTGCAGAAGACAATTCCAACACTCATGCGTTCGAAAACTCGCTACTTCGTCGTTCGTTTTCGAATTTCGCATTCGTCTTGGAATAGGAGCACATTCTGCAACTTGTTATAGAATAGTTATTTATAATACAAGTGCAGAAGGCATTGAAATTCTTCCACGAGTTCAAAATTCAAAAACGAGCCACGAAGTGGCGAGTTTTCGAATGAACTAGTGGTAGAATGAGCCTTCGGTACGAGTATTATACATTATTTCCTCTAATTCATTGCATTCTTATTGAAATTAATGAAATATTTCCATAAATATCATTTAGTGATTTTGGCATTGAAAAATGTTGGTTGGCAGAACCGATTTCTTTGAAGTAAATTGATGAATTGACAGATAAAGCCGTGGCGGAAAGTTCGGAGTACCAACATGAACGTATAATAATAAAATATAAACATGAAAACTGTGCGTTTCTGATATATTCTCGCACGATTTTGTTCTACAAGATGTGGAAGAATGAACGGAATAACCACAGAATTAAAGAATACACTATTCTCGACCTATTTCGTTAACTAAAAAACATCCCTGTAAAACTTCCAATCATCACCTCTCAACCAACCAAGCAACGTATAAATCCCCAACTAAACACTGAATCACTACACTCCTTACATTTCCCGGATTCGCTCATTTTTTTTCAATATTTTCCTTCGATTTCCCCAGACAACGTAGGAACCTCCAGAGGAATTCCACCTCGTCATTTCCGGACTTCCCGCCTCCTTCCGGAAGGAGGAAAGAGAAAGGGAGAGAAGGAATAGGAAAGAAATTAAATCCGGGACGGATTGACGTGTTTTATAGAAAATTATCAAAGGCGTGCCTGCCATTGGGAAAGACTCTCCGAACTCGGTTTCGGTAAGATTATTAAATTTTCCGGTGTCGGTGTCGAATGACGACAGTTCGATGAGCCAGATGGAATCGATATCTGCTCGAGTTTAAGGATATTGTTCGATGGTGTCGGGTGTGAGGGTGTCGGATTGAAGTGTTGGATAGGTTCAGGGTGAGACAGGGTTAATTCCGAGGAGATTCGCCAAAGTACCTATATGAGTAGTGACTCAACATGCCGAGAGGTGGCGTTGCAGGCTTCGTGTAACTCTCTAGCGAGACATCGTTGGGTTCATAAAGAATCCTCGAATTTGTGCAGAGTCACCTCTCCACGATGGTGTGAGAGGGTGAGGGTGAGAGTCCAACTGGTAAGTCCACTAGCGAACTCAGGACGTAATCCCTAGAGATACAGTGACTCAATAAAACACAGTGGCGACAAGCGTGGTCTCGTTTTTGATTGGCTGATTCTAAATATGGCGGCTTTCTGTTTACAATCTCCATTTACATGCTTTTTCGGATTTATTCAAAATGTAAGGCCTATTTCATTCACTGTGGTATTATTCATCAGAATAAATTCGTTCTATATACGATCAGGCCCAATAATTTAGATTTTGACGTGTGTCAGTTCAGTTCACAGAGAGAAGATGACAATTATATCATATAATTATATATTGAGGCAAAATTGCGTGCCACATAAGTGAATTGACGCGTCGAAAGGGGCTATTATGTACACAAGGCCAATCGACTCGACGCGTCGATCGAGTCTTGCCAGTGTCTGCAATATGATTCTACCAATGAAAGTATCACCTAATTCTATATACTCAGGCTCACCAGCATGTAGCTTAATTAATTAATTGTACTTCATTAGGATTGCTAATTTCTACGAAGACATTCCATGAGATAAACAAACACCTCGAACTGAATTGACCAAGATGAAAATATTTGGCAATGGTTTGAATGTGTATGCAAATGTTCGTAAAGAAACTATATTAATACGAATTCGAACAAATACGAAGAAGCTTTTCGTTTTTTGACCAACCCTTACTCATTCAACTCAAACTATCACCCTATCAAAATACTAACCACAATGTATTCCCATTATATCGTCGACTGTAGTACGTATACACGCATAGATATCAGCTAGCTATTTATGGAAAACTTTCACCCATACCCTCCCATATTTCCATATCAACCTGCGCACAATTTGGAAAGTGCCTACGCCGATTGTAATTTCCATTATGGCGGTAACGGAGCCAATTCATACCCCAACTATTAATTAGAATAGTCATAATTGATTGCAGATGGGGTCGATGTCAGGACTAGGTAGAGATGTTGTAGGTTTCGATCGCTTAACTGTTTTATGGTAGCCAGGAGTTAATTAATTATCTCGGTCTGGTGCGGAGGCAGTTGATAAATTCTGAATAATGCTAGAGGGGAACGTGATGCGGAAGCTGTTACGATCTCTCCGGTTTTTCCGGAAGTGGATTTCTATGGATTGGGTGGAAATTAGATTGGAAGTTTTGTTGGAGGTGTTGATGACGAGTAATAATATGAGAAAGTTGTTGTAGACTTTAAACGATCTAGTGGGTGTCCCACAAGGTTCCATCTAAGGCCAGTTGTAGTTATTATTTCTTTTATTCATGAACGGTTTTCCTAATTACATCAGGAATTATTCAAGTCTATTGTTTTTTTATGATTGTACACTATATACATTTTGTGAGAATCTACAATGCCGATGATATTTTTGGAACAATGGCCGAAATTAAAACCTCCCGCAAAGGACGAAAATTTGGCTCGTAAGTTGACATATTCAATCGAAAATAACTTCATGATGCAGACACAAATCGTCTAATATTTCGATGGCGTTATGTTCACAAATACCTAAGCTTATCGTATGACATCTACGATCTTCTTCTTCTTCTTCAATCCTTACATCTACGATCTATTCATTTCGAGAACCACTCACCTTTATTCCCGATTGTAAATTGGAATCGATGATATGCGAGGTCAATGCTTCGATTGCAGTCTGACTGTCAACACTATAGAAGAACTCCTTAGAAGTGGTTGAGCAGGGTTATAAAACAAAGACCAAAATCGGTCGTTTTCCGTTTAATCTTGTACCCACGAAAATGTCCGTAAGAACTCTGTTATGTAGGTCAAAATGTATAGGTAATTAGCGTAGTGATCATGTAATCCTGACCTAGATGAATAAAACGCCCTGAGTGGACAACAATGATCAATCTCTCTTCAACTAGGCAACACAAGGATATGTCCTGTTGTACCGTCTCGTCTGAAACATTATGTTATTTTCATTCAACATTTCGACTTGAGGACCAAAAACATCCTCACTATTCTCTCATTCTCATTCATATTCATTCATATTCCTGGAATTGAAGAGGTGAATATGATCAAATAAGATGGAACAGTTATTCATTTCAACAATGCGAAAGTCCAAACATCATTAGCTGCTAACACATTTGCAATAACTGGACATAGAGAAAATAAACAAATCACCAAAATGCTCCCAGGTATTCTCAGTCAGTTGAGCCCTGAAAGATTCAATCAGCTCAAAATATTAGCAACCTCTGGTGCAGTTGCTGCTAATGTAGGAAAGATTTCCCCCGAAGAGAAAGAAGATGTGCCAGAACTTGTAGAAAACTCTTATGAAGCATCCAAAGCTGAAGTGACCAAGAAAGAAGTAGGAGAAAAGCCAAAAGAAAACTAGTCAACTTGTTTTATTAAGTGGATAAGTTTTTTTTGTCTTAAATTTTAATTTGAAGAACTTCTCGCGAAATGTTAATATTAACATTAACATTAAAAAGTCCAATTCCAAATTCCTATAAATATTCCAACCTAACCTCAACTACCAATCCATCGACCATCGAAAAAGCGAAAATAACCCCAATACCTCAGGCGTTGTCAGTGTAACCGCTACGGTCGACACAAGAGTGACAGCGATCGATGCAAATTTCGCCTAAAGACACTGTTAACCGTTGTTTCAGGTGTGCTGAATGAACGTGATAAATTGCCGGTATGAAATATTTAAAAGGTCTTTTGTCGACCTTAATAAACCGGTTGTCGGATCTCTTTCCCCTCTCCTACGACTGAATTATGAATTTCTCGACGTGAAATATGAAAGTTGGATTCGCGGAGTTGACGATCTGTTTGGATTTCCTTGGTTGGACTGAAGGGTTTGATCGAGAAGCTGGCGATTGTATGCTATGGAGGGAAGAAGGAGAGTTTGTGGTTTTTTGTTCCGTTTCTTCTATGCTTCTATGAGACCACTCTGAAGCTTTGAACTTGAAAGACACAAGTTGTACCTAGATTGTATTCAGATTCGATTGGGCTACCTACGTTGGTACCGGATCTTCTTTCAGATGACTTCTGGTAGAAAATAGACCCAATGTTGGTTCATCTTCATGATTTAGTATTTTGTTTTGCCGATCCCGTGGATTGTATTGATATATATTTTGATAAAACCACATTTTTATTTCTAAATACTATTTTGATCAATGACTAGAAATATTTAGTGATTATAAAATTTGCTTCAGTCATTTTGAGATAGATGGCTGTAGAGGTAAGTGGAAGTCGAAATGAATAGACCGTAGATGTCATACAATAGGCTTTTTCATTTTTGTTAACATAACGCCATCGAAATATTAGTCGATTTGTGTTTGCATCATAAAGTTATTTTCGATTAAACATGTCAGCTTACGAGTTAAATTCTCGTCATTTGTTGGAGTTTAATTTTCGGCTTAGATATGAAGAAATATGTGGCTGAGGCTCATCGAATGCTCTCAAATATCTATGGTGAGTCCGCTATCAGTGAAAGAACGTGCCGAGAGTGATTTCAACGCTTCGAGAACGGTGATTTTGACGTCGGAGACGAGTATGGCGGTGGAAGAGAAAACGTTTTCGAAAATGCAGAATTGGACGCATTATTTATTCAAGAATCGTGTCAAACGCAACAAGAAATAGCAGGATCATTGGGAGTGATACAAGAAGCCATTTCAAAACACCTGAAAGTCATGGGATTGATTCAGAAATAAGGAAATTGGGTGCTGTACGAGTTGAAGGACTTCTCGCAAGGCAAAGACCAAGGGGATTTTGGCATCGCATTATGACTAGAGACGAAAAATGGGTTCATTACGATAATCTCAAGCGCAGAGAATCATTGGGATATCCCGGCCATGCTTCCACGTCGGCGGTTAAACCGAATATTCAAGGTCCCAAGGTCATGCTCAGTATTTAGCTCGGCCTACGCAGCTATAACTCATCTGTTTTTTTTAATCCAACTCAACGATGACCAAAAGGAAACAACTTCCTCTGAAAACATTCAATAAACGGTATACAATATTATTATGATTACACACGAAAAATTTCAGAAGTTACCAATCAATTCATCTGTCAAAAATCTGGGTTCCCGATTACTCTATTCAACTTCCATCCAGGTGTTCTAATCAGACTCCAACTGTCGAAAGTCAATTTGTCAACTTATTGAAAAACATGAACCGAAATTTCCGGAGAACATCCCTTCTTTACCTCATTTTCCCTCTTCCGGATTTTGCGGTGAATTGAGGAAATTCACCGTTCGATCCTCGAAGGTGGTTCGTCAGAATTCGCTCTACGAAAAGTTTGAAATTCCTTTAATTAAATCGAAATTTTCCTTGGTCTGGTGGATTTTTGACGGGAAGTTTTAGCAGTGCGCTTGATAAAGTGAGGAATGAATAGCTGCGGTGTTTTTCTGGTCTGATGGAGACTGTAATCGCATGATGTAATAGGGTGGGGTGGGATTTTCTACAAGTAGTAGGTTACATAATACCGATATAAAGGAATTTTCCAATATAAGGTTTCATTTTGTATAGCACACTATCTGGGCAGCTATGCATTTGAAGCTGTCATTTATGATATTTGATAAGTAAAAACTACGTCATTATCGAAAATGGAACGATACACGCTTCAACAACGCATGGACGTAATATTATAATCAAGTTGTAGTAACCACTTAACGATTCGTTAGATGCTTAAAAAGATTCTGTGGACTACACTGTGGTTAGAACAATACGCTTTATAAGTGTGACGTCACACACCGCCATTTTTGGTTCTCCTGTCAGTGTTCGGAATCCAAACAAATAAATTGTCATTCAAATTAGTACGTTGTCGTTGAAGGAATTGGATTATTTTCATAAATAAGAGTATTTGAGGAACGATTTCGGTATTAATTGATAGACAGAAGGAACGAGGTTAATACCAGTAAGTTTGAATCCTGTATAATCCCCCAGATTTTGTAAAAAGCCGTGTTTATTAGTTGAACTTCAAGTTCGAACTTACTGGCATTAATCTCGTGCCTTCTATCAATTAATAGTAAAATCGTTCCTTAAATATACTTATTTATCAACGACAACGTACTTATTCGAATGAAAATTTGTTTGTTTGTATTCCGAACACTGACAGAAGAACTAAAATGACGTGTGTGACTTCATAGAGTGTATTTCATTAACTATTAGACCAAAGATACCAATTACCAATGTGCAGTATTTCTATCTTCAAGGGCGTAATTGGCGTTTGAATGAACGAGCGGCCTGAAGCTTCTTCTGACTCTGTCAGTACTTTCCCCATTTTCACAAAGTCCTCACATGAAATCTACAGTTTCTCTTCTTGATAAGTGTCTGAGACTTGCTTAAATTATTCAATTCTATTTTTTTTTCAGATATTCTTCTTTCATCCAGTGATCAAAATGATTGGATATTTTTCGAAGTTGATTTTATGAATACAGAATGTCCCTAAAGTAAACCGCCATACATTATGGATTCAAAATCGAAAAATTACCATAATGAACTGTAGACCAAAAAGGCTTTATTTCGGATATACGGAGTGTTAAAGTTCCATTGAAAAAACGGTTCTTTTTTAAATAATCAACAGCTCTATTTTTTTACAGGTTGAAAAACCCAAATAGAGCCAAAATTACAATAGGAATTAAAATGAATGGCTCAATAATGATTGACTTTTCAAATGGACGGAGCTTCAACACACTTAGATGACAAGTTGGCAATTGGCTGAATGCAAATCATCCAGGAAGATGGATTGGACAAGGTGGACTCATTCCATGGACACCTCGCTCACCCGATCTGTCACGTCTGAATTTTTAACTTTGGAGGTAGGTACATGAAACAACTAGTGTACTTTGATCAAATAAAAGACAGAGCAACTTTGAAGAGGAGAATTGAAGCGGTATTGTTTACCATAAGGCCAAATTAAGAACAATTCAACGTGTTAAACTCGATAATTAAACGCTCAGAAACTTGCATCAGAAGACGAAATTTTGAGTAATGTTTGTTAACATAATTGTTGATTCAAAACTTCTTAGAAGTTAGTTGGCGTTTTTTTTTGGTCTTCCAAATAAACTCAAACGCATTGTGAATCCAAAACGTAGTCTTTTCGACGTATTACTTATTAAAACAGATGGGGCTATTTTTTGGTTCTGCATTCAATGTTAACGTATGGCGGTTCACTTTCGGGCCACCTGTATAAAAATTCTCAATACCTTGCGTTCGGGCACTGGCGAGATTACTTCCTCCTTCATATTCTGATGAAAATCATCATAAATCCCACCCTAATGAAGCCCACAATCTAACGAAGCATCCTCGCCCATTTTTTTTCTCATCTGATAACCATTCCCAGCACCACAGAACGGTAGTAACGATTGGATTCCGTGCTCTCGGGGAAGCGAGCGGCAAAAATGCCGAAAAATATATCGCAAATTGTTTCCTGGAAGAGACGTGCCACATTTCCAGACGGCCCACGTTCAAACTTCACAAGATCCGAAATTTAGTTCGTCACTGGTCCGCTGACGAATTCGGGGCAGCACTTGCGTTGATGCCGAGAGAGAGGCGAACGATCAATATGGCATGCTCTTCCCTGAAAACATTAAGCGCCACTCTGGAACAATGTATGTGTGCCGGTTTTTTGGCAGGGTGCACGTTTTTGGGATACATTTACAGGATGAATCTTGATCCTTGAAGCCAAGCATATTATGAAAAAAATTCTGGAAAAAAATTCGAGGGAAACATTGGCTTGGTGTCAGCAGCCTTTGAGTGCTCGTTCGTTTATACGCCTATTGAAGACCTTTGACTGTTGTGATATATTTAAAGAGATGTGATTTATTATGTTATCATTATTGTCGATTATTTTGAACAGACGAGGGGTTCTGACGAAACGATGCCTCTGAAATTTGGCTTGATCATTCAAAAGATTTTCTCACATGTGGAAAACAAAGTTCACTTTAATAAATCCCCAATCAGATTTGGCCCATTAACGAACTCTACTCCGCAAATAGACTCATCCCTGAATTGGAAGCAGAAATTTTGAAAAAAAAAACAATAAAAATTTTATCTCCTTAAATATTGGTCATGACTCCCTCAAACATAAACGTTGTTTATAGACTGAGCTGTGATCTATAACATATTGAGGTTTCAAGTCCGTATCTTACCACAAGGAGAATTGACAACCTCGAGAATATTATCGAAATTTTTATTGAAAATTTCAGTTGACATCCTATAATTTCAGAAAAATTGGACTATTCGATCAACTCCAAGCATTTTCGTCATCTACATTATCGAATCAATCGATATGATGGCATAAAATTCACATGTGGGAACTTTCGTCAAAAAAAATAAAAAATTTGAGACAAATTCGATCTAAAAATTTTTGGATAAGTGCAAAATTTGTCTAATTGGGGATCATTCATTCTTACACCGCTTACCGATTGTTCGTAGACCTCACAGTTTATGGAAATTTTGACCTCAAAATTGAGAAAAAAACCGTAAAAATCGAATTTCTACACAATAATCGTTATATTTTCTAAAATATTAGTCACAGCCCCCTCAAACACAAACGTTTTTTATAAACCGAGCTGTGATCTATAAAATACCGAGGTTTCAAGTCCGTATACCTTGCCTCAAGGAGAGTTGACAGCCTCAAAAATATTATCCAAATTTTTTTCGAAAATTTCAGTTGACATCCTATAATTTCAGAAATATTGGACAAATCGATCAACTGCAAGCATTTTTGTCATCTACGTCATCGAAATAATCGATATGATGGCATAAAATTCACATGTGGAAACTTTCGTCGAAAATTTTTTAAGGTCTAGGTATGGAAATTTTTCGATTCAAAAATTTTCAGATAAGTTCGAAATTCGGCTAATTGAGGTTTGTTCATTTTTACACCGCCCACCGATTGTTCGTAGACCTCACAGTTTGTGGAAATTTTGACCTCAAAATTTGAAAAAAACCGTAAAAATTGAATTTCTACACAATAATCGTTATATTTTTTTTAATATTGATCACAGCCCCCTCAAACAAAAACGTTTTTTCAAAACCGAGCTGTGATCTATAACATACTGAGGTTTCAAGTCCGTACTTTGCCTGAAGGAGATTTGGCATTTCGGAGAATATTATCAAACTTTTTTTGGAAATTTAAGTTTACAACCTATAACTTCTGAAATAATGGATTCATTTCTGAGCCACAAGCATTTTCGTGATCTACGTTATCAAATCCATTGTTATCTAAAACATATTAAGGTTTCAAGCCCGTATATTGCCTCAAGGAGATTTGGCACTGCAAATATTATATAGCTGGAATTGTTTTCCCTCCAATGAAGTTCATTATTAATAATATTGAACCAACCCCGAAGGTCCTCAAACTTCGTATCGATCTTCGTCTGGAGCCGATAAAGCGAAACAAGCGTCTTACGTCTGGTCCCCAATTTTACGAATTCGAAAAGTCTCCCTAAAATTTATTCATGAAATATTGGATCGACTGATTAAGGAAAGTAATCGGCTTTAATTCTACCCAAATCGGATTGTAAGCTTTTGCGTAGTATCACAAAAACGTTGTGCCCTTCGTCCTTTATTTCGTATTCGTTGGTATTTGGGCTTTCGCTATTGGGGTATGGAGATCCGATTCGGATTGACAAAAACATAAAGTGAAGATTTATTGCGAATTGAGATCGCAATATCACTTTTGCACTACTTCAGCTTACGTTAAACAGTGAGAGAGAATTTTAACGGAATCAATACTACTGATAATCGTTTTAGAAGGAGCCTCGTCACATAATAATTTGAACCTTAGCTAGAAGCCGCTACATGCTACAGCTTCTTTCTGTAAAATGGAGAATCTTATAATGCTTGCATTAGTGTATTTCGCTAGAAGAATATATAATTCACACCTTTTGATGAATGTTTGGTCTGTAGTGGTCTTTTTTTTAGCTCAAAGAAAGGCTTTGGTTCAACGAATGATAACCTCATTCAATTCCTGTTCGATCCTCGGCTTGTTTATTGCCTTCAATACTCCTCATAGCACAGTACTTTTGTTGAGATCAATTGTATCTTACCTCCCAGATGCTAGAACTGCCAGATCAAAGTCACGCAAACCTTAATGGATTAATAACTTCCTTCAATCCAATGAAAGTGACAAGGAAATTTGGCGTTCGGAATGGAGTTCTTCTAAAGTCTTCAACAAAAGTCTAATAGTTGATCCTTCAGAGAAAGTTCAAGGATTCAATCTTCCTAGGAAAATTTGGTGTATTTCAAATATGCTTAGGACTGGTCGTTGCAATAGTCTTCAAATTGCATTCTATAGTTCTTCAAATGGCATTCAATAGAAAGCCCACTTTGTGGTCTAGAAGAAACCATTGACCACTTGGTAAATACTTGTCCAATTTATGAATTTTTTGGTGGTTTCCAAGCTATCCATTCAGTTTCAGATTCTCTTTCAGAATGGGTCGCTAAGTTCCAATAAATATAATGGAAACTAACATATATTACTCCTTTCTGGTTGTTTTTTTTGTCTGCTGATTTAATTGCAAAATCGCCAACCGTTGGTGTAGAGAAAGGATGGAGAAGATTTTGTTTGGATGGAGAGGAAGCTCTTCATCATAAATATATCAGCTTATTCTGTAAACAAATACACAAACCAAACACTGCACCTATACGGGGAGACAGAGTTTCTGCTGAGGTTTCTATTTATTCTCTTGTATCATACTTTGAAATGTATGATGCCCCGTTTACATTTCCTCTGCTATCACTGAGATTACATCTACACATGCTTTGTTGTTTGAAGCTTATAATTTTTCATATTGCTCTACCTCAAAAGGATATATACATCCCCATCAACCAAAATATGTCACCCCTTCCTCATCATATTTCCAACATCCTCATCCGACATCAATATCACGAAAGATGTCATCATATTTATGAAACGTAAAGGCCCGTTCCCAACCCTCCCCGGAGCGCAATAATTCATAAGTATCTCCCGTAGAAAAAATTGAAACGTCGATAAAGACGGCTTCTGTGCGTAATGGTGCGAGATTTGGAGGCTTAAAGGGGATAGTTACGAGCTTTTTTGCTGATCCTTCCTCGGAATAATTCAATACCCCGCGCCCAGAAACTTTATTAGGACTCAAGCGTCGAAAATAACGTTTTCATATTTTCGTCTAACACGGTACTAAATTATTCCATCGAACTTCCGGCTTCGGTGGCCTGTGCAGCATCCCTTGCCGGTCCCCAGGCCAGCCTCCCATATATATCACGATAAGTTCGGTGATGGATGACTTCGAGAGAGGAACGATTCTCGCTTTCGTATCTTTCTGGAGAAGTGAATAATTTAGTCGAAGAGGTAACAAATAGATGAGGAGGGGCGGTTGAAAGGACCTTTCGATGAAATATGGTGGTCAACACGTCATGTTTGATGCTGTGGGGAGTTATCAGGCTGTAAGGATTGGTCTGGTTTGTTTTCGGCTTGTTGGTTTGTAGAGAGAGTGGTATGACGTGGAAACTGAAGCTTTTTTAAGCTGTCATTATTCTAGATGGTAAAGGGTGTCCAGGAGTTCTCAAATTAGATGCTCACTGAGAGCATCCCGATAACCATAAGACTTAAAGAAAAAATCTTCATGGAAGCCCTATCTCTTTTTTCGAAATAATATGATATCAGATCATGAATATTTTGCTTCGTTCTCTAGTTATAGGATGTTTCCAGCCACTCGGAGTAAGAGAGAATGAAAAGGCCAACACACTTGCCAGAAAAGGAGCACAAACTCCTTTCATCGGCCTGGAACCTTTCTGTTGCATAGACAAATGTACCTACAAAAAAGAGTTTCAGGAAAAGCGAAATCTCCCTGATTTGGATCATTCCAAAAAATGTCAGAATTATGATACTGTGAGATCCAAGGAATATCTGGATCTTAGCAAAAATATACTACACCTCCTCACTGGATTCCTCAAAGGCCATTGTCGCCTTAGAAAACTCCTCTTGAAAATGGGTCTAGCAGAAAATGACGAGTGCAGGTTCTGAGGGGAGGAGGAAGAAACTCCGGATCACCTGGTGATGGAATGCCTCGTCATCGCTAGCCAACTCAAAAAATGCTTTAGACCAGAGACTTTTGGAAGCGAGGAAGTAACCTCCTGGAAGCCATCCCAGATATTGGAGTTCATTAGAACTCTGGAACTGGAAGGCGAGCTGTAGATCACGTTATAGAGAGAATAGCTCTGATGAGGGCACAATGGACCATGGTTGCAGTAGAATGGAACCGCCATAATTGAATCTGATCAAGATCTACAGGATGTTTCTGTAAAATTATTGCTTCAAATATCTTGGTTTCTTTTCGGGGTCTATCTCTTCACAATTTTGCGAGAACATTTTCCATAGGAAAGCTTCAATATCATGGAATCCGAATTTTGGGAGGTGTATAATGTATTTCTCATTGACCAACTCAAATAATCTAAAAACATGAAAAGTGAATAATACTTAAAGTTCTTGGATCGATTAGATGCAGAAATTTTACGGAAAGAATTCTTCAACTAACAGGTGTTTTTTTTCGAGGTATATAACTTTAAGTTGTCATTACTGCTCAAAATGGCCACCGATTTAACAGCTGTCAAGTGATTTATTCTCAGTTTGGTTCGGCAATTCATCATGAATAGACTTACGCCTGAACAACGCTTGCACATAGTATAATTTTATTTCGAAAATAATGGTTCTGTGCGGAATACGTATCGCGCACTACGTCCATTTTATTTTGTTTAGCGATGAAGCGCACTTCTGGTTGAATGGATACGTCAACAAACAAAACTGCCGTATTTGGAGTGAAGCTAATCCTCAAGTGTATGTCGAAACACCGTTACATCCAGAAAAACTGACTGTTTGGTGCGCTTTATGGGCTGGTGGAATCATTGGTCCGTTTTTCTTCAAAAACGATTATGGCCAGAACGTTACAGTCAATGGTGATGGGTATAGAGCCATCATTACTAACTTTTTAATTCCTGAACGGAACAACCATGATGTCCAGGAGCTGTGGTTCTTTGGACGTCCAGATTGGACTACATCCAAGCCAGCCGTGGCGTGGCGGTCATATGCCAGAAATCATATTTAAGATGTAATGCCACAAGATTATCTTGCGGATAAATAAAATTCATGTCAATCGAATGATCCGTCGTTGTTTTATTGCAATTTAAAGTTCTATAGCTCTAAAAAAAAAACCCTTTAGAAGAGGAAAATCCTCTTTCTCCAAGACAATACTCCTTTTCACAAATCGATGGAACCCATGGTCAAATTGAATGATTTACCCTTCCATCCAACTGAATCTCCAGATCTAGCCCCCATTGAATACTGAATTTCTGCAGACTTCAAAACAATTCACCCAGGAAAGAAATTTGGCTCTAATGAAGAAGTAATTGCTGAGGATGATGCCCATTTATAAAGCAAAAACGAATCTTTCTACTAAAAAGATATTGAAAAGTTATAGGAGCTCTGTAGTACAAATGTAACTCTTAAAGGTGAGTATGTTGACCAATAAAATCTAATTTCAAAGAATGAATGCTATTTTACTGATTGGGCCCGTAACCTATTGATTGAATTTTTAGGGAATATTTGATATTATCCCAGTTAGTATAAAAAATTGCTATTCCTTATCCTTAGTTGATAAGCACCTATTATTCCCAAACAGATTCAAACAAACTCGCGAGAAGCGATCCCAATAAAATGTTATGTCCCATCCAAACTCCCAATCCAGTAACACCTAAATCCACATTATCCAAATTTCCAGCGGCAAAGTGCCTGCTGACTAGGCTTCCAGCGTTCATTTTATGTCCTCGTAAGTAATGATATTTTTCATGGCTCACTACTATACGGCCGGGGCAACATGTGTGTACCTTGTATAAGTTTTACATCCGGCCAAATCCCATATGGTACGAATATCTCCTCCGTTGGAATTGTACGTGTTTTCGGTGTCGTTTTAGACCATAATTCTGCTGATAAATAAAAGTGTGACACACATTGGGGTCGTTGCAAGAAAATTGAACTGGGTGAAAATTCTGGAGATGCTTTGTTGTCGTCACTAAAACAAAGGATGCGAGATAGGATAGATTGAGGTTACGAGAGCATTCATTTTGAAGGAAACATAACGCAGAATTGTTTATACATATAGGGTGTTTTTTTCGAGGTATATAATTTTAAGTTGGCATTACTGTTCAATATGGCGACCGATTTAACAACTGTTGGGCGATTTATTCTCAGTTTGGTTTGGCAGTTCATCATGAATAGACTCACGCCTGAACAACGCTTGCAAATAGTGGAATTTCATTTCGAAAATAATGGTTCTGTGCGGAATACGTATCGCGCACTACGTCCATTAGCGATGAAGCGCACTTCTGGTTAAATGGCTACGTCAACAAACAAAACTGCCGCATTTGGAGTGAAGCTAATCCTCAAGTGTTTGTCGAAACACCGTTACATCCAGAAAAAACTGACTGCTTGGTGCACTTTATGGGCTGGTGGAATCATTGGTCCGTACTTCTTCAAAAACGATGATGACCAGAACGTTACAGTCAATGGTGATCGGTATAGAGCCATGATTACTAACTTTTTCATTCCTGAATTGAACAACCATGATGTCCATGAGCTGTGGTTCCAACAAGACGGCGCAACATGTTACATAGCACCTGCCACAATCGATTTATTGAAAGACACGTTTAGTGACCGCCTAATTTCACGTTTTGGACTTGTGAATTGGCTTTCAAGATCTTGTGATTTAACACCGCTAGACTACTTTCTGTGGGGCTATGTAAAGTCATTGGTCTATGCGGATAAGCCACAAACCCTTGACCATTTGGAAGACAACATTCGCCGTGTTATTGCCGATATACGGCCACAATTGTTGGAAAAAGTAATCGAAAATTGGACGTCCAGATTGGACTACATCCGAGCCAGCCGTGGCGGTCATATACCAGAAATCATATTTAAAATGTAATGCCACAAGATTATCTTGCGGATAAATTCTTCTGACCATTTCTGGACACACAATCCTACGAAAAGGCTCAAAATCAAACTCATTCAAATGTACACATCAAAAAAATCTAATTGTTTCCATTCATCTTATGATTAATTATAAATTAATAATAAATAATTGTACCTTTTGAGTTCAACATCATTCTGTCTAAATACCTAATAGAAATCCTCAAAATAAATAACATCAGATCCGACCTAGCCCGAAAAACACCGAAATAAATCACTCGCCACTATAACTACATTACGAGTTTGTTGCGAGTGTGTTTTTCTCCGTTCGTGGACAAGGAACATTAGGATGAAAGAGTGCAACAATCTCAGACGATCATCGGACCCCTGTATCGGTTTCCCATAATGGCGGGCACGTAAATCAAGACCCCGCAGGACTCTGCCCACGATAAAACAGGATCTAGATTTCTGAATGTGTTCCCTGCGTGTTTATATATATCGTTATTATCTGAACGCGAGCCCTGCTAGGTTCCAGCAGAGTCTGATTTATGTCCAACTAATATTGTCATTATGAAGTAGTTTCCAGGTCGTTTCTGTTAATAGGTAGCCAGAGACTGTACCGAATGGACTAGAAACCACTCGGTTCTCCTCCTGTTTTGTGGATGTTAATCGTATCGGTGATGATTGTAGGTTTGATTTACCAAATCGCAAATTTGGAGACATTGTAACTGTGGGTGTGGTTCTTTTCTGCTTGTATATTACGCTAGATGATATGTAATAAAAGATTACATATCATTTTTCTGTAACTATGGCCTAGTATACGACTGGGAAAGACATTTTTGGATACGAGGTACCGTTCAAGCAGTGCTGCACCTGATATGGTGATGAGGGACAATAACAAAGCCCTCACATCGTACAAACTCTTAGATTCTTGATGAAAAATTCATGGTAAATTCTGTCCCTTCTGTTGAGTTTTTGTGTGTAAATCGATCACTCGAATGTTCATACAGAATTTTGGAAAAATCGTTTTTTGATGAGTCTTTCTCTAAGTAACAAGGACACCCTCTCCCAAAGGTTTGGTGTTTCGTCCTGAGATCGCTGGTGGACTCATCAGTTGGCTATCCAGCGATCTTTGCCCAAGACACACCCTCTCACACCATCGTGGAGAGGTGACTCTGTTGCAACGCTATGACCTTTTACCGGGGCCAAAGTATGCGTGGCGCCATCTGCGAGCAGACAGAGTCACTACAGTTTCATCACAACACCCCATAAGGGGTTTAAAAGTATCTTTTTGATATTTAAAAAATGAGTAATTTTTTGGTTTTTAAGATCACTAAATTGTCCCAACAGCTCGAATTTTTCTCGCTAGTTTCACTATTACAGGTCGAAACTGTCAACGACTCAAAAGTACGTCAGTTTGGCGAACTGTATTTACATGATTTTATCTACTCCTATTGAATTATATACTCATTATTCAACTGCTTTTGAGCAATTAATAGTTTCTATTAACAAACAGCGTGATTTATAATAACTCACTACTATAACTCACTATTATAAATCGGAAAATATGGATCTGTGCTTCTATACTTCTCTGCTTCTATTCGATTGGCCGAAAGGGAACATTCCATTATTGTTATTGAGGGGAGGAATGTCCGAGGGAATGTCACTTTTGACGTTTTCAAATTAAGTTGATATCTAATTATTGTGAATGTTTTGCTGAAAACGATTAATTCAGATAGTGAAGATGAAATATTATAAAGGTATACATTTCCAAAAGACAAACAGCTAATGTTACCATAAAGAATTTATTGCCCGAAAAAATATAAAGGAGTTTGACAAAATTTTCAAGATGGGTGTAGCAGTAAGATCATTAAGTCATCGTTTACAGGGAATATTTTTTGGTATATTTTAATGCATTTTTATAGGCAATTATTAAAGTTTTTCAATAAATTTCTATGTCTGTACTCTGTACTGGATTCGAGCTAGCCGAAGCTAGTTGGATTGTGATTGGTGGCACTAAGTTTCCATCTCTCTTGTACGGGATCGAGCACATTATGTTTATTTCCCGTTCCTTCTGTCTTTATTCTAAGGCTGTATTTTTTTCTTAGTATTTATTGATATAGTCGTAGATAAAGTATAGTATTCAACTTGCGGTAATGGTCATAACTCACTTGATGAATTACAGCACTCGCCTGCGGCTCGTGCTGCAAACATCATCTGCGTGAGCTATGACCTACATTACCGCTCGTTGAGTAATATACTATTAATCATTTTTGTTGTGAAGCTTAACAATTTCAATGCGCTGTTGAAGAATGCATCGTCCTACTTTTAGTTATAGCGTAGTTTTCACCTGTGAAATGTCAGATAACCTGCTATTCAAAATGAAACCTCTTATCGGAAAAGCTTTGTACAATTAAAATCGTTTGAATGTTAAAACAGTTATCGTCATCTCAAGAGTCGAGTCTCCCACGCTGGTGAAGCCGCGGGTTCATACAAATTACAATGGAAATGGAAGCAATAAAGCCATGTTCAGTAAAATCAACCGATCCACCCCCCACCATTGACCTCGACCTAAACGGCAACACGGGAAGAAAATCAACCGAATTCCTGGATAATATCAAATTCCCCCGGATTCTTACCGACACAGGCACAAAGCGAGGAGGCATTCGCCACCCCCGCATTCCCCAGCACCCCCAACCCCCTCGAGTAACAGGAACTTCAAAGCGTTGTCTGTCACGGATTGACCCAAGAAGAAAATCTAGCCTGCCATGAATTTCGCAGCTCACGTTTACGTTTGAGATCTAGCTCTTTCCCGGGATTATCCGACCTTGTTAAACGCAATGACGTCTGGGACTAAATCCCTTCTCGCACGAACAAATACCCTATTAACTGAAAATTGTTATTAGCGCTTTCGGGTCGACTGTGGTTCCTTTGATTGATGACAGGGAAATATTTCGAACGGGTGTTCATTCGTGAACGTGGAGGAGTCGAAAGAATGTCGTTAGTTTTATTAAACTGTTCCAGTGGAGGTGCTCTGATCATACCCCGAGTCGAAAGCGTTTGACAAGCGCGAGAGTGCGAGTCTGTGGGTGTTTAGTGTTGAAAACGTACGGGGTCTGATTTGGTAGGATACTTATTCTATCAGTGGTGAATTCTTATAATTATTGAAGGTATCTCAACTGAGAGTGTGGAATATTATAAAAAACTGGTTTAAAGTGCAAATCTTTTGAATAGTTATTATTATTATATTTAGTAATGAGGTAGTTTCACCTATCAAATGTCAGGAAGTGATTGCCTCAAAAGTGGCAGTAGCTCAGATATCGAGCTATTCAAAATGAAACCTCTCATTGGAAAATCTTCTGAAAGTTATTCAAAGTTTATGTACTATCAGTACCTGACTGCACTAGGAGTTTGTATTAAATTTAGCCCCCCATCTTTTGCAGTGTCGTAGTTACCCCCAAAGAGCCACCACTGGCGTTCCTTCTCCTATATCACTAAGTATACACAAAGCACATTACATCGTGCGAGCCTCGTTCGTAAAGCGATTAAGTTACAGAGCGCTCCTCTATTTCACCCATTAGCCTTCGAAAGAAAAAAAGATCGTAATACCCTAGCCAAATCCCCTCCACGAGCGGCGAGCATCAAAACCAATCAGCCACCAACACGAAATGATCAACCCAATTCCGTGGCGACAACTAGGGCGTGAAATCTTGCCGATATTCCTGAGTTTATGCCCGGCAACACCGTTTTGTATCAGATTCAACAGCGTCGGCTAAACGTTCCGATAATGGTGAAGTTTAATCCTCTAATCCATCGATGTCTATCTCGTTTCGTCCCACGTTTTCTGCCTTCCGTAGCGTGGGATTAGTGGGATTAGTATGCTTTCCTCCGACACCCGGTAGTAGTGGTAGTTTGGGAGTTTTCCTGGTGCGGAGGTGTTCTTGGATTCGAGGAGGTGTTGGCCTAAGTGGGGCGGTTCGTCATTTTGGTAAATTGGGAGAAGTTTTAGTACGGGTTTTCGATGATGGAAGTGGGATGTTTGATAATCTGGGTTTACCTTGATGGTTGGTTATGTCATAAGTTGAAAAGCATTTTTGGATTGAGCGATTTTCCCCAAGTAAACAAGGTGAAGCGAAGGTTCGACATGTCGAGAATTCCAAGAAGAATATCGAAAGATGTTACCCAATATTTCCAAGGTTGCTAAACCGATGACGTTGATATTTTGGGCGTTTATGTGAAACAACAATTTTAAGCTCCACGTTTGACACGAGTCTTGATCGAGTAATGCCTACAATTCTGCATTTTCGAAAACCATCTCTCTTCGACGTCAAAATCACCGTTCTCTCACTCTTATCCACGATCTTTCAATCACCATAGGTATTTGAGAGAATTCGATGAGCCTAAGCAGCAGACTTCTCCGTATTGAAACAGAAAATTAAAACCTCCCGAAAATGACGAGAATTTGGCTCGTTAGCTGACATAATATGTCAATTATAGAATCAATTCCGAAGAGAATTTGATTTGATCCGAAACGTTTTCTCAATGACTTAGATTCAAAAATCATTCCTAGCTCAAAACTCACAGATATTTGGGAGAAAATAAAATGTCTATCTATTTTCCTGGAACATTCACTCAAAATGTATAATCTATATCTACTCATTTTTGTCTAATCTTCCCCAAGGAATAAAACATCATCTTTCATGAAAATAGATGTGGAATTTATTATGTCGATTGAAAATATTAAATTCCTACTGAAAGGTTTAATATTTCGTAAAATCATATAAAGAAACTTTCAATGTATTACTTCACATTGAACAGTTGCTCATATTCATCTTAGATAATCCAGTCGATCATTCTAAAGTGCACTCTCACTCCACTAAGCCTTAAAAAGGACTAGTTCAGTTCACTGAGGATAAATTGCCACTTGGAAGGAACCTTCAAGAGCCTCATCATTTTCCATATCTTAGAAGGCACTGAACTAAGACGTGAATCAATTCTTGCTGAAAAACTAATGCTGAAAAATCTCGCTAATGAAATTAGCCCCTAAAAGGCGACCTCAGACGTGCTATAAATTAGAGCTCACAGTCACTGATCACGGATTATTTATCAGTGGAAATTTATCATTGTAGACTGGGCTTAACTTGTTCAACGTAGAGAGCAACAAGACAGAGCGGTTCAAAGTGGAAACATTCTTCACTGAAATAATCTATTTCACTTTGACGTATCGAGTAGGTATATTGTATCGTCATGTGTTGATGCTTAACATTAATGTTTTAGAATTTGAAAAAAATAGATAGAGAATATGAATGAATTTAATCAATTTTGATCACTATTCTCACTATACAAATCTAACCTCATTTTTGAAAAAGTGATGTGCAATCACACCACCAGCCCAAAAAACCTCACTTAAGAGTGACACGTTGAGGATGAAGAGACTATTCTACAATCATTTGATTTTTTTTCATTCTTGGATTTTCCTAGCCTCAAATGTGCCAATTCTGCATATTAAAGTAGCCTCTGAGGTGAAAATGAATCTCTTCACTGCAGAATACTTTTTTTTATGAAAATCCGCATTATTTTGATTTATTTCAAGGAACCAATCAGCGAAGATATGACGTTGCTGGTGATGGATCGACTTGACTTCTTGTGTTAACTGAAATTTAAAAGCCTTAAGACCCAAGTGTTTACGCCAAATACGGTGCAATGTTGTTTGTGGAATGTCTAATTTCCAAGATTGATGAGGAAGCGACAAACCAGAGTTTTCGTCAACACTCCGGGCTTAAGCTGCAATATTCTCAGTTGATCTTGAGCGACGTACACGGTTTCGTTTTTTCACAACACTAACTTGTCCCAAGAGCTCAAATTTTTCCACCAGTTTCAGTATTGCCACCCGAGAAGGTTTTTACCCAAAAGTGCTTTAGTTTTACGAACTGTGACCATTTTTTTAGTGATTTTGACAGTTCAATTTTTTTAAAGTCATCTTCAAAATGAAAGCTGTTATTGGAAAATCATTTATCATTATTGACTAGTGGTATAATCCACTACAAAGTGTAATATTTGCATTGAACTATTTTTGTTCATCACTGTCCCTTGAAATTTCATGGAAACAGATTTCGGATTCAACCTTTTAAACCCTTTGTGGACCCGACAAAACGAAGAGTAGACATCTATTCCCCTAGCCAAGACATCTGCATCTGCCCTTGTCAACTGTATTATTTCGACAAGGGCGAAATGCAGGGGGACATAAAAATGCGCATATTTATGAAAAATTTATCTTTCCGACGAGTATATTCCTGCAGGATACATTTTGCTTATGGCTTTGTTCAGCTCGCGGAGATTTTCATCTGGTGTTTCAGGGTTTCCGGCCAACTTTTTCTCCATAAAATTCAATTTTACGGGTCGTCGAAATGGTAGCGTTTTCTATTCGAACCCTAGGCGTATTCACGCGTGAAGAATATGCAGAATTGGTATAATTACGTTATCTGGTTGTCGTTGGGTGCGCTTTGATTGTTTTAGAGTTTTTTTTTATGTGTATCTTTGAGGACCGGAATTGTGAAGGGTGTTTTTTTAGGGCTATAGAACTTCAAATTGCAATAAAACAACGATGGATTATTCGATTGACATGAATTTTATTTATCTGCAAGATAATCTTGTGGCATTACATTTTAAATATGATTTCTGGCATATGACCGCCACGGCTGGCTCGGATGTAGTCCAATCTGGACGTCCAATTTTCGATTACTTTTTCCAACATTTGTGGCCGTATATCGGCAATAACACGGCGAATGTTGTCTTCCAAATGGTCAAGGGTCTGTGGCTTATCCGCATAGACCAATGACTTTACATAGCCCCACAGAAAGTGGTCTAGCGGTGTTAAATCACAAGATCTTGGAGGCCAATTCACAGGTCCAAAACTTGAAATTAAGCGGTCACCAAACGTGTCTTTCAATAAATCGATTGTGGCACGAGTTGTGTGACATGTTGCGCCTTCTTGTTTTAACCACAGCTCCTGGACATCATGGTTGTTCAATTCAGGAATGAAAAAGTTAGTAATCATGGCTCTATACCGATCACCATTGACTGTAACGTTCTGGCCATCATCGTTTTTGAAGAATTACGGACCAATGATTCCACCAGCCCATAAAGCGCACCAAAGAGTCAGTTTTTCTGGACGTAACGGTGTTTCGACATACACTTGAGGATTAGCTTCACTCCAAATGCGGCAGTTTCGTTTGTTGACGTAGTCATTCAACCAGAAGTGCGCTTCATCGCTAAAAAAAATACCGCATAGAACCATTATTTTCGAAATAAAATTGCATTATTTGCAAGCGTTGTTCAGACGTGAGTCTATCGATGATGAATTGCCAAACCAAACTGAGAATAAATCACTTGACAGCTGTTAAATCGGTCGCCATCTTGATTAGTATTCCCAACTTAAAGTTATATACCTCGAAAAAAACATCCGTTATAAAAATAATCAACAACTATTGCAAGAATTTCTATCGAACAAGCTATGCATACAAAGAAATCTCAGCTACAATGTTGATCAATATTACAACCAGACATGGATGCAATTAAAACGTCTCCTAGAGTCATCTTATCTCATTTATGTTCTTCGAACGCCCAAACTAAACGTCTTCCACTATCAAGGTAATAGATCATCTACTCCACTTTAATTACAATGTGGCCAACTATACTTACAGTGCCGGATTTCGCGCATAAAAACCTAGAGGAAGTAGTTTTGACAAAAACATCAGCGTCCAGAGGAAGTTGTTTTATTGCGTAGTTGCCAGAAGTCTCCACTTGTCCGATAATAATCATTCAAGTTTTCCTTATGAGGAATAAATGGCTCATTGAGTTCTAGGAGATTGTGCTATCGACCAGTTGCTATTGATTGTGAGGAAGGACGCTTTTTCACACTCGGAGGATATTGAGAAAGAAATGTAGGCTCACTGAATTACACAAAGTTGTTTTGGTGCATTAAATGATGAGAATATTCATGATCTTCGTTAAGTACAGGTTAGCGGAGTACAATTTTCTTGACGACCTCGAGTTTTTTGGTGTTCAGAAGTTGATGGATTGTCTACCTGTATATTTTTCTCAATTCATCATTAGGAATTACCATAAAGGATGTTGAGCTTCTGGTATAAGCTCCTAGTTGACGCCAGTGCTATCTCTCATTTTTTTCGATATTTTTGTAGAATGTGATACACTGTTGATTTCGTAATTTTTTTTTATCACCTCATAAGGAAAACCAATCCGGCGTCCCTTGGAAAAAAAATTGACTATCGCGTCTCTGAAACAATGGAAAACAGAAAAAATCTGACGACACCATTAGAATCTCTGAATTGGTTAGTGGCTGCAAATCGAATTTCGTGAAGTTATATCCAGAAACAAATGAGTTATAAAAAGAAAGAAAATCTCGATTTTCAGTTTTTTCGAGATATCTCGGGAACCGTTGAAGATATTTTGGATCTGTTCACACCAACACACTAATCCCTAAATAACGCACCTTTTTTGTAATTCAAGCCACCCTCTGAATAGTTCTAACCCTGTATATTTTTCTTTCGATTCATTCAAATAAAGGGTGTTTTTTTCGAGGTATATAACTTTAAAATGGCATTACTGTTCAAGATAACGACCGATTTAGCAGCTGTCTAGTGATTTATTTTTAGTTTGGTTTGGCAATTTATTATGAATAGATTCACGCCTGAACAACGCTTGCAAATAGTGCTCAAATGGACTCAAAATGAGATTGCCGTTGTTCCCGATTTTCATAAGCGAGTTTTGTTCAGCGATGAAGCGCACTTCAGGTTGAATGGCTACGTCAACAAACAAAACTGGTGCATTTGGAGTGAAGCTAATCCTCGAGTGTATGTCGAAACACCGTTACATCCAGAAAAACTGACTGTTTGGTGCGCTTTATGGTCTAATGGAATCATTGGTCCGTACTTCTTCAAAGACGATGATGGCCAGAACGTTACAGTCAATCGTGATCGGTATAGAGCCATGATTAGTAACTTTTTCATTCCTGAATTGAATAACCATGATGTCCAGGAGCTGTGGTTCCAACAAGACGGCGCAACATGTCACACAGCTCGTGCCACAATCGATTTATTGAAAGACACGTTTGGTGACCGCCTTATTTCACGTTTTGGACCTGTGAATTGGCCTCCACGATCTTGTGATTCAACACCGCTAGATTACTTTCTGTGGGGCTATGTAAAGTCATTGGTCTATGCGGATAAGCCACAAACCCTTGACCATTTGGAAGACAACATTCGCCGTGTTATTGCCGATATACGGCCACAAATGTTGGAAAAAGTAATTGAAAATTGGACGTCCAGATTGGACTACATCCGAGCCAACCGTGGCGGTCATATGCCAGGAATCATATTTAAAATGTAATGCCACAAGATTATCTTGCGGATAAATAAAATTCATGTCAATCGAATAATCCATCGTTGTTTTATTGCAATTTAAAGTTCTATAGCTCTAAAAAAACAGCCTTCACATGTACCATTTGAAATATATGTTGCCCTTTCTTGAAATAATCTTATTGTTTTATAGAAAAACACTGGATTGTATGGATACGTGAATGAAGGCAAAAGTGTTCAATTATATATTTGTTTTCAATTTATTTGGTCAATCCTAGAAATTGGAGTTGTTATTTCAAGTCCCCCCATATTGAAATCCTGTTCATTTCATCGTCATTTACGAGACCAAAGTTCTATCAATGATACCTAACGAGTATTGAGAAATCGCATATGGGAAAACCATAAAAACATAACGTATTCCATCAAACGCCATACGATTCTAATTTCGTCCTATCGGGAACCGAGATAAAGCATTCCAACAAATAACCATAATGCCTCCGATATTTCACTGTCGTTCTGTTGAGTGTTTCCAGTGAATTTATGACCACCTCACCGATAAACTCCTTCAGTTAACCGAGTTTAGTAGTGGATGCTCAATTTCATCTACTCACGATTTCGGTAGATTGTCCAATCGAGGGCATACCACTTTTTGGAAGCTCACCTTTCAGAATTCAGCTCCTGGAAAAAAATGAGTCAATAATTTGAATATGGTCGATAGGCTTGATTTTAAATTCGTATCAAGTTTCTGAGAAAAAATGTTTTTATACTATTCCGGGATTCTACATTTTCCAAAGCCTGAACTGTCAATTTGCAGTAGGCGAGTTGAAAATAATTTTTTTTTTTGTGTAGGAAGAAACTGTGTGGATTTGTTTGAGCGAATGTTTGACAATATTAGTTGAGCTATAACCCATATAAACGCTATACGATAGAAATATTTCAAAAAGCTATGTTTGGAGTAAATAGAATTTTTTGCATCAATATGTAACAGTGAACCATAATCTCAAAAATCAGCCGGCAAGGTTATGGCATTTGATTTTACAAATATTATTCAATGACTATTATGACAAATGTGTAAGCATCAACAGTAAATATTACTATTACAACGTGTGTTTTTTTCGAGGTATATAACTTTAAGTTATTACTGTTCGAGATGGCGACCGATTCAACAGCTGTCAAGTGATTTCATTTTCATTTCATTTTGTTTAGCGCTGAAGCGCACTTCTGGTTGAATGGCTACGTCAACAAACAAAACTGCCGCATTTGGAGTGAAGCTAATCCTGAAGTGTATGTCGAAACACCGTACATCCAGAAAAACTGACTGGTGCGCTTTATGGGCTGGTGGAATCATTGGTCCGTACTTCTTCAAAAACGATGATGACCAGAACGTTACAGTCAATGGTGATCGGTATAGAGCCATGAAGCGCGAGGAAATGAAAACATATCAGTGATACGATATTTCAGTCTATTCGCGAGTGCTCCACAAAGAACGCACTTCTTATGTTCCATAGTGCATCAACGTTTCATAGAAACTCAAAATATATTGAAATAAGTACCTCAATATGTGAGAACTTCCGAAAACAAACTTCAAGCGCGCCA
Organism: Harmonia axyridis; assembly: GCF_914767665.1. Classification (NCBI taxonomy): domain Eukaryota; kingdom Metazoa; phylum Arthropoda; class Insecta; order Coleoptera; family Coccinellidae; genus Harmonia; species Harmonia axyridis. Next base: position 2,354,874 of record NC_059502.1, read on the forward strand.
AACGACGTGAAACAACCGATGACACTAGGAGAGCAAAAGTTGCCAAACCCTGGATTTCAGCAGGTAGATACAGAGAATAATAAATATTCTGCTTATTATAAATTCGACAATTAGGAAAAATATCGGATTCCAAATATTCAAAGTTGCATATTCAATCGGGAATCACTCAAATAAATATATTTCATCTAATATGATATACATTCATAACGATATAGTAAAATTGTGGATTTGAAAATAAATCACAATCCGACAACGTAATCTAACCATGTTGGGGACATAGAAAATTTTCTATATTTATTACTCTATGATGAAACCCTTTGTTAGTTCTTCTTTCATTTGATCGGAAAATGATCTACATTTCCACAGATATCGATCGTGTGATTTGTAGAGTCATTTCAACCAACTAGCAGCTATTTAGCGCTGTGAAATTGATAACGAAGAAATTGCCGGAGTAATGTTCCATTGTCAGAGCCAAATTGCCCGAAAATTCCCGAATTATATGGTGCAATAAGATAATGGAGGCTCAGGCGGATTAGAATAAGACAAATGAGATGGGTGAGAATGCTCGTTAGCCACAATTCACAAAATTAGCGCATAAACGTGTTTTTGGATTCATTATAGTTTTTTGAGCACTCGTTCTCAAAACAGATGGCTCTATGACATCGTCGCAATGTCTGTATATTTCGAATTTTAAGCTAAGAAAGCTAGAAGTTTTTTTTTTAATTTTCTGGTTTCTTGGAATAGATTGACCCAAACATATGAAACTTCAAATGAATTTGTGTTTATTTTTTCCATGCAACGTGAAAATTCAATAGAAAACAGGTTGTTCCAAAGGAGAAAACATGTTTGAGTACAGTTTAAAATAAAAAATAGTGGAACACTCTGTATAAAGTAGTTTAGTATTGGTGATTATTGCAAACAAATATCAAAAATTTTTTGAAATAATTTTTTCTCCGATTGACAGCTGATATTGATTTTTCGTACAACTGCTATGGAAAGTAGCGTATTCTTCACAGCTTACTCAATTTCAAAACTATGTATTGCTCATATTGTTGGAAATATTATTCCCCACGGCTTTTTGGCCACATCTCGCTTGGTAGACCAATGAAAATGGGCTTTTGAGTCGTTTCTACGGAAACGCAATAAATTAGCTCATACTGTCAACGAAGGCCATTTTGATTTGAATCAAGTCCATTACTTGAATTATTGAAATTTGTGCAGTTGTAGGAAAAGTATAGTGTTCAACATGTGGAGAAAGTCCTTTTCTCGCTCGTGTGTTTGCGGCACTCGCCTTTCATGCTCGTGCCACAAACTTCCACACTCGCGAGAAAAGTTGGACTTTCCCCACTTGTTGCACAATATACTATTGCAGACACATATCAATCATCAAAGAATAACTTTTCCTACCTAAGCAGCAAAGTGATTATTCTCAAGGCGAATAAAACATTCGACATTTCCTGATAATCAATATTTTTGGCCACTTTCCTTATTTCTGGAGGAATAAGTACTTCTAAGTCCGCTCTCACTGTCCATAATATAAAAATTACCGAACTCTTGAATAATCCCTAAACAAAAATTAAGAAATAAACGCAAAATACATCATTAAGGTGACATTAATTGAGATTGATCATTACCAACACCTGAACTCGTCATCCTTTTACAAACCCACCAGTTTTCTACTTTACCTCCTCCGATTCAATCAACACACATTCAACTGCAAACCATCATTCTCACTACAGGGGGCGCCCTATTCTACCTCCAACTCTCTCTACTCCTAGCCAGCAGATAATACGAGATCTTGCACGTTCTGACAGGTAAATTAGGGCCACCCAAAACGAGCCAATTGTTTTCTGCCGCCGGATTCATCCCTTAATGTAATAATCTAATAATTACTCCACCTATTTCATGTAAGTGTATAATTTGGATCGTATTCACCATTCACCTCCGACGGAGGGTAAACATCAGAGGAATGCCTGAACTTATGATAATGACTGCGACTGGTGTGCTGGGGGCTTTAAGTGAGCGTTTGAATTACTACGGTGCCGGTTTTTCTTGCCGATGTCGTTTGAATTGGGAATACCGAGCTAAGATATGTCTGGTATGAATCCTTGGTTGTTGGGCTAACTACAAAGTTTGTCTTTATAGACCGCATGAAGAGATTTAGTTGGTTGTCTTGGGTTCAAGTCTGGTATAAGCGTTTCTTGGGTGTTGTGTAGGCTGTCAGTACCAAGTTTAATCTGTTACTCAGCAATTGAGAGGACTACATGGTTCAGCAAATCATTTTCATGATGGATTAGCATTACAACAAATTTTGGCTTCTCAAGAGCGCATCTATTAGGTCTCGAAAAATTGAAAGGCCAAGTGTGGAATAACACTCAATTACCCATTGAAGTTGAACAATAACAAGAGCTGCACTTGAAGCTACTGCAATAGGTACATTTGATTATAATGATTATAAATGATTCATAAGAAATCAATACGTTCTACACGTGTATATTTTTGGTGATGCATCGATGCATCTAGAAGTAATAGGTTTTTTGTTTTTAGTCCAAAGTTCAGTGCGAGCTTCAAATGTCAATACTAATTGATAACTTAAGCCAGTTTGACAGAAATTGTCAATCCCTTCATCAGAATCTATCAATTCATGTTCAGTAGCCAAGAATGTGATCTCAAGATTTTTTGTTTTTGTTTTTGTTTTTCATGTTCCTATTCTAATACCTTCAACCATTGTTGTTGTAAAGGGTGTTTTTTTTAGAGCTATAGAACTTTAAATTGCAATAAAACAATGATGGATTATTCGATTGACATGAATTTTATTTATACGCAAGATGTTTTGTGGCATTACATTTTAGATATGATTTCTGGCATATGACTGCCACGGCTAGCTCGGATGTAGTCCAATCTAGACGTCCAATTTTCGATGACTTTTTCCAACATTTGTGGCCGTATATCGGCAATAACACGGCGAATGTTGTCTTCCAAATGGTCAAGGGTTTGTGGCTTATCCGCATAGACCAATGACTTTACATAGCCCTACAAAAAGTAGTCTAGCGGTGTTAAATCACAAGATCTTGGAGGCCAATTCACAGCTCCAAAACGTGAAATTAGGCGGTCACCAAATGTGTCTTTCAATAAATCGATTGTGGACGAGCTGTGTGACATGTTGCGCCGTCTTGTTGGAACCACAGCTCCTGGATATCATGGTTGTTCAATTCAGGAATGGAAAATTTAGTAATCATGGCTCTATACCGATCACCATTGACTGTAACGTTCTGGCCATCATCGTTTTTGAAGAAGTACGGACCAATGATTTTACCAGCCCATAAAGCGTCTCTGGGGATGCGAGTTATCAATAAGAGTAAACGTGGTGCGAACACGTTCCATGGTTAATCGAATTAACTGCTCTTATGTACGATTTTGTCGACGATAAAATGGACGTAGTGCGCGATACGTATTCCGCACAGAACCATTATTTTCGAAATAAAATTGCACTATTTGCAAGCGTTGTTCAGGCGTGAGTCTAGTTATGATGAATTGCCAAACCACACTGAGAATAAATCACTTGACAGCTGTTGAATCGGTCTTCATCTTGAACAGTAATGCCAACTTAAAGTTATATACCTCGAAAAAAAAACACCCTCTACCATTTTTCAAGAATAAGTCATGATGATATCACAAACCACGGTGTCAAATATGCCATGTTTTTCCAAGCTTTAATTTCAAGCCTCATTTCTCGCGAACAATACCGCACAAATAATAGCAAAATTACCCAAAAAACGCCCGTTAACGGCTCAATTGTCAACGTACACACCAAAAATAGTTCCCATTCGCACCCAATTTGGTGCGACTCACCTTACACGAACTCTCTCATCAGACGCATCTCCATCTTCACCATCTCCATTACCTTATTTCACCAAAACAATCCGAAAATTCCCCACATAATTTTCGAGCAATTTGGCCTCGACAATGGCCGCATTACCCAGACAGTTTCTTCGAAATTCATATCACAATGGAGTAGTGTGCATTATCCCCCAAATGGCTGCCGGCTCCTTAATAAGTCACGACATCAACCCAACCTGTATCTTGGAGCGGAACCCGGGCTAATGCAGGGCTATTTCCGGTCCAAACAATCTCCATCTTTTGTTTGCCAGTTCACTTTCTTCGCACCGGATATGACTCCTACCCTTTGTTTTCGCTCTTGATCTGCGAGAGCGTTACGCCATTAGCCCCGCGTTTATCTTGTCTTCGTCAAGAGTTGCGGATGCTGGGCCTGGACCAGAGGATAATATGCGGACGGTCGAAACACGCAGCAGGAAAAACTGTTCTTTTCGGCGGTTTCCGTTTTGTTTTTTTCGGGGAGGAAGACGAGACCAGACTGAAAACGGTTAGCCGCTTGTCGTTTTCGTCTTTTTTTTGTTGGTCTGGTTTGAGATGAAAAAGTCGGCTGGAATTATGTTCGGTGGATGGAACTCGTCGTGTGTGGTGGACTTTATGTTTCACCGAAAATGGCATGTTTCGTTTTTGGTAGGGTCGGGTTGGTAGTGACGACGTTTTAAAAAAATGTTGCGTATTTTACACATGATGTTTTATGTTTCAGTTTTTTCATTTCAAGTCCCCTCAACCTCTGTAAAGGAACGAGAAACAATTCCAGCTAGATTCATCAGGGTTTCTCAATTTCTGCTGAAGATATGTGGAAGATATACCTTTATAATGGTGCAAGCAAACAGAAGAGGAAATGCTTCATATTCCATAACCCCCGGTATGTTTTAGATGGGAACTTGATGTTTGAAAAACGTATGTATTTGAGAGGTCTGTGACGAATAATTTGGGAGATACATATAACGATTTTTGGAAAGAAATAAAATTTTTTCGTTAACCGTCCGGAATATGCTCACTTCCCAGACGCTTTTTCTCTGAGAAAGTAGCATTTTCCGGCCTAGTCCGGAAAGTACGTACTTCCCGGACTAGGCCGGAAAAGAATCACGTTGTTTGTGTCGTGAAAATGAAAATCTTGATAGGTATATTTTTAATGAATGCAGTTGATCATTACCATAGCAACCGAGAAATTGGCTGACAGTTCATATGAAATTAGTTGTCAACAATTTCCATGTTTTTTTATCGCAATCGCAATAAAATATGGAAAGCAGCAGCGATAGTGTTATTCTATACGGTTGCCGAAAAAATATTGCACGCAACACGCCCGAAAATTGTTTTTTTGGACTCACAGAATTTTGTCTATTCGTCCAAAAAAACCCTAGTTTCCGGACTTGTTACGTAAATTACTATTTTCCCAAATTTCGAGTTCGAATTTCCTCAAAACTGTCAGGTCTACGCAAAGTCGGTGAGCGCTGCCAGAATTGACGTTCCCTGGTTAGCCGAATTTCGATCTCACCTAAAAGAATTTCAGTCAAAAAATTTTCGTAAAATTACCCCCTTAACTTAACTAACCCTTAGAAAATTGAAAAAAATTAAAATTTCCTTCATGGGGCTATCGTACCATTTTATTGATTGACTCGACTATGTAGTTCACGAAAATGCTTGCAGTTTGGCGATTAGTACATTATTTCAGAAATTAGAGGTAAAACAATACCGCATTCTTGGGGATCTGCGGGAATGATATTTTGGTGCGGGATTGGATTCCCTACTCCCTTCATCTATGTTTATTACTCTGAGGAAATCGCTTTCAACTCTGGCCAGAGGTCCTTTTGATTGTCGTAATCTCTCAGTCAATTACTATATTTCATTGAAACAGCACTCGAAAACCGAACTCCTAACCTGTATTGACTCTTCTCCACCGTTGCCAATTCAACCCGCAGCTTCCAAAGATGAAGTTTCCATCTTGTATACGGCCCGACGAACCCAACGATCACTATCTGCAACCCAACTTTGCTCCTATATTGAAAATAATGACTGCCATTGTACAGTAACAAGATAAAATGGAGTGAGCGTTATTGGGAATATATTTATATTGTCCGTGTCAGCCAGGCGCAAAGCATTCATTGTATAATAAAGAAATAAATTGGATGCTGCGATATCGGATCTTTTGCGTCTTTCTGGATCGACTGGATGCAAGCCAGATGCCAGAATTGGTCGTTTCGATGCTGTCTCTGCTTCTTTTCCCGTTGTTCTCTATTGATTCTTATTTTGTTTAGGATTATCGTTGTGGGAGAGTTCGGGATATGCTTTTAGGTGGTGATGGAGAGTGTCGATCTTCTCGAGAAGATATAGGAATTGAAAGTGGCTACAGTAATCTAAAGAGCATAACATTCAATTGTAGGAAATGGATTCAGAAAGTAGAGCTGCTACTTTGCATATCCCTCAAAATTAAAGAATAGTTATTTATAATACAAGTGCAGAAGGCATTGATATTCTTCCACGAGTTCAAAATTCAAAAACGAGCCACGAAGTGGCGAGTTTTGGAATGAACGAGTGGTAGAATGAGCCTTCTGTACGAGTATTATACATTATTTTCTCTAATTCATTGCATTTTCATTGAAATTAATGAAATATTTCCATAAATATATTTTAGTGATTTTTGCATTGAAAAATGTGGGTTGGCAGAACTGATTTCTTTAAGGCAAATTGATGAATTGACAGATAAAGCCGTGGCGGAAAGTTCAGAGTACCAACATAGAATAATAAAATATAACCATGAAAACTGTGCGTTTCTGATATATTCTCGCACGATTTTGTTTTACAAGATGTGGAAGAATGAACGGAATAACCACAGAATTAGAGAAAATCTATTCCTCAACAAATCTTCATTAAATACATATTGTTGGTGTGTGTGTGTAACGCTTTATTATGGACTTCGGACACTTAGCCTCCCATTGAAACACAGTCTGAGCAAAACCTCAATCAAGCAACGTTGCCAGTCGACCTCACCCCTTGATGACCCCAAAAACGAGATTAAATATAAAATAGAAAATTCTCATTCTTCCTCTTCCGCCCTCGCTGCTCCTTTGATCGCGCTGTATCTCTTCCATCAGCATCAAAAAACCATTCATCTCTCAGATTTCCTTTGATCTCCCGCCTTTCGTTAATAACAATCGAAATTTCGTTCGGCAAGTGAATACTGGTCGGAACTTTCGGCTTTTGGTCTGGCAACCGGTGCAGTTGATTCATTTCGTATAAATAAAACATCGGGAGATACATTTCACTTAGGGGTGGCGGCGCAGTGTGGTACTAGCCCAGATGGATCACGAAAATGCGAGAAAAAAAAATGGGGAATAGCATTGACTTGGCAAAAGGAACTTTTGGCCGATCGTTCGTTTGTAATAAACTGCAGAACTATATAAAGGGTGTTTTTTTTAGAGCTATAGAACTTTAAATTGCAATAAAACAACGATGGATTATTCGATTGACATAAATTTTATTTATCCGCAAGATAATCTTGTGGCATTATATCTTAAATATGATTTCTGACATATGACCGCCACGGCTGCCTCGGATGTAGTCCAATCTGGACGTCCAATTTTCGATGACTTTTTCCAACATTTGTGGCCGTATATCGGCAATAACACGGCGAATGTTGTCTTCCAAATGGTCAAGGGTTTGTGGCTTATCCGCATAGACCAATGACTTTACATTGCCCCACAGAAAGTAGTTCATCGGTGTTAAATCACAAGATCTTGGAGGCCAATTCACAGGTCCAAAACGTGAAATTAGGCGGTCACCAAACGTGTCTTTCAATAAATCGATTGTGACACGAGCTGTATGACATGTTGCGCCGTCGTGTTGAAACCACAGCTCCTGGACATCATGGTTGTTCAATTCAGGAATGAAAAAGTTAGTAATCATGGCTCTATACCGATCACCATTGACTGTAACGTTCTGGCCATCATCGTTTTTGAAGAAGTACGGACCAATGATTCCACCAGCACATAAAGCGCACCAAACAGTCAGTTTTTCTGGATGTAACTGTGTTTCGACATACACTTTAGGATTAGCTTAACTCCAAATGCAGCAGTTTTGTTTGTTGACGTAGCCATTCCACCAGAAGTGCGCTTCATCGCTAAACAAAATTCGCTTATGAAAATCGGGGAAAATTGGGGACAACGGCAATCTCATTTTGGGCCCATTCGAGGAATCTACGCCTTACTTGATGATCGTTTGGCTTCAATTCTTGCACGAGTTGGATTTTGTATGCACGCAAATCAAGATCCTTCCGGAAAATCTTCCAAAATCCAAAAAGTGGATGGACACAGATCCAATTCCTGTGCTCGATGGCGGATAGACTCATTCGGGTCTTCCTCAATGATACGCTCTACAGCAGAAATAGCTTCTTCTGTACCCACCGAACGGCGTCTCTGGGGATGCGAGTTATCAATAAGAGTAAACGTGGTGTGAAAACGTCCCATGGTTAATCGAATTAACTGCTGTGATGGACGATTGTGAGTCTATTCATGCTGAATTGCCAAACCAAACTGAGAATAAATCACTTGACAGCTGTTAAATCGGTCACCATCTTGAACAGTAATGCCAACTTAAAGTTATATACCTCGAATAAAACACCCGTTGCAAAAATTACTAGCAGAAACTCCGATATCAGAGGAATTTTCAACCGTTTACACTTCACGGCTAGAAGAATGGGGATCTGAATACCTCTATAGTGTAAAAAAAATTTGATTGCTACATCACACACAAAATTTTGCATTCAGATGTACATTGAACATTTAACACTTCATGCAAAATCTAAAGGATTCATAAGAGAAAGAAACCTCCAAAAAGCAGATTCAAGAATCCAAGTAACAGAATGATGAAAAGCTCACTGAACCACGAAAAATAAAACCAATTCATATACCAATAAAGAAAACCCTTCGAAGCATCCATAGAGAAACATACGAATTCGACAGTTTTCTCCCAGAAAAATAAAAAAAAACATCCGCCCAATGAAGCAGCCAACTTAGCGTGAACCGTCAATAACAAACAAAACCCAGTCGTATAAAACCTCCCTACCCAGATGAAATTAAATCAGAGAGGAGGAAATGTTCAATATTTCCGCAGACGTATCAGATCCAAGACCACATAATACGCCAAATATATTTCCCATTCGGGTATATCTCCTCTCCTAATGGTTAATATCTCCCATTCCCGGAAAATTGATATTCACATTTTTGCACAGAGGTTAAAAAGTAATTTCATGCAAGTTGGCTCTTACGTTGCGCCAAGCGGAACGTCGAAGTGGGCCATGAATACGACTACGTCATACTTTGACAACTACGCCCTCAATTTTGTATCTATATTCTGGCTTCAATTTCCGGGCGTACGGTGGAAAATCTGGATAAGTGAGTAGGCATTACAGGAATATAGGGGGGGGTTCTTTGAAATGCAACCCGGTAATGTACTTAGAGGGAAGCTACGTTATAGGAGGCTTCTCTTTGTTGTCACTTTTTTCCGTTTTCTATTTCCGAGTCTGATGGTTGTGTTGATTCTTTTCTGAGTGGTGGAGTTTCGCGAGGGGGAGTTACAAGTGGTAGTTGAAATTTGGTTGGTACAATCGAATCTGAGCTTGTTTTTGTACAAAGTGGCGATTCTACACAAAGGTTGAGTGTTATTTTTTTCGCTAGTCAAGGGTTCATTTTGGATCTAGCTTTGTGCTCGAGGATTCATGTTTTCCAGTCGTCTTCTCTGTAGATTTATATGAAAATTCCACTTTTCGATTTCGACTTCATTGTTTTATCTCATTTAGAATCGAATTCAACTTTTTGTAGTAAATATTGTTCTCCTGGAGAACAATCAGTTTGGCACCCAGTCATCTCGGCAAAAAACACTTTTCATCTTGATAGTGGAGAATGGTGACTCTGATGTAGCACCGTTTGGTTCATATCCCAAGCAGTGCCAATTTATAGAGAGATGTGCAGCTCCCAACGCCATCTCTCAGGCAGGCACAGTCACCCTTTACAAGCCTCTATATCGTTTTTTCACTACTATCCACAAGGCTTCAGTTCATTCGAAGTTTCTAGAAACCTTATTGCATTCATCAAGTGAATTATATTCAACTATTTTAAAACGAAGGTACAAAACCTAGTCTAGAATGTTTTATTCATGACCCTTGCTTTTTTTCCTAACCAAAAACTAAAAGAAAACGGAACAAAACAAGAGTTGCACGTCGAAATCGATAAAATCCAGAAACTGATCTCCCCCAGCTAACAACCAACGGAAGAACTGCCCTCCGCCAACCTACCATCCCTGAGGCACTGACTCAGATCCTCACGCAACATACACCTCCTTGTTCCCTCGTACACAAGGGGGCCTTAAACTATCAGTAACAGTCACCTCAACAGTGCGTATGCTACGACCCAGTCTCCGAGGCTCGAAGGTCTCTTTCAACCCCTCTTTTTACCCTCTTTCTCTATGTTGTCTCCTCCGGGGAGATCCGGGACACATCAGGACCATCAACGCTATCAGACATCAAGATCCCCGCTGTTTTGATTAGCTGATGAAATATTTATTACGTCAGGGTCGTTGTATCATTGTTTCTGGAGTGGAGGATTTATTGTAGGGGTGGGAAATTTATGTGCAGTTGCTGGGATAAATTGGAGCTTGTACGTCTTGTGGAGAAAGGGTTAAGTGAGTTGGGGGATGATGCTACTTGGGACGGAGACGATTTACTCTCTTTTATGTTTGTATTTATTCAGACATAAATTATGTAGATAAGGAACTGTGGTTTGATAATTGAAAAAAAGGGTGATTTTTTTAGAGCTATAGAACTTCAAATAGCAATAAAACAACGATTGATTATTCGGTTGACATAAATTTTATTTATCCGCAAGATAATCTCATGGCATTACATTTTAAATATGATTTCTGGCATATGACCGCCACGGCTGGCTCGGGTGTAGTCCAATCTGGACGTCCAATTTTCGATGACTTTTTCCAACATTTGTGGCCGTATATCGTCAATAACACGGCGAATGTTGTCTTCCAAGGTTTGTGGCTTATCCGCATAGGCCAATGATTTTACATAACCCACAGAAAGTAGTCTAGCGGTGTTAAATCACAAGATCTTGGAGGCCAATTCACAGGTCCAAAACGAGAAATTAGGCGGTCACCAAACGTGTCTTTCAATAAATCGATTGTGGCACGAGCTGTGTGACATGTTGCGCCGTCTTGTTGGAACCACAGCTCCTGGACATCATGGTTGTTCAATTCAGGAATGAAAAAGTTAGTAATCATGGCTCTATACCGATCTCCATTGACTATTACGTTCTGGCCATCATCGTTTTTGAAGAAGTACGGACCAATGATTCCACCAGCCCATAAAGCGCACCAAACAGTCAGTTTTTCTGGATGTAACTGTGTTTCGACATACACTTGAGAATAAGCTTCACTCCAAATGCGGCAGTTTTGTTTGTTGGCGTAGCCATTCAACAAAATAAAATGGACGTAGTGCGCGATACGTATTCCGCACAGAACCATTATTTTCGAAATGAAATTGCACTATTTGAAAGCGTTGTTCAGGCGTGAGTCTATTCATGATCAATTGCCAAACCAAATTGGGAATAAGTCACTTGACAGCTGTTGAATCGGTCGCGATCTTGAACAGATATGCCAACTTAAAGTTATATACTTCGAAAAAAAACACCCGTTACATTATTCATTCGAACTATCAACAAATAAATAATGATATTTTCTTCTTGTTTCGTAAGATTTAATCGTTTTTATCAAATATCTTAGATTTCCGAATTTCAAACCAAGAATAGTTGAAAATTTTTGGGTACCACTCGCCGTATAATCAATCAGGGAAGGTTGAGGGTCCAAATATGTTGGTGAAGTTCGAATAGCAAAAAAATGTGTCTGTTAGGGGAAAAAAATGTGATATTTCAATTCACTTATTCAAGAATATAAAATTCATGAAACTAATCTTATTGAATAAATTCCATATTGAAATTATTTCTTATGACTGAACACTTTTCCAATATTTCAATCCATTTCAGACGAAAACGAACGTTGGGTGTAGGTCTGAACTCGACCGAAAAAAACCTACATAAACTCGCTTTTCAGCCTTTGGGGCTTCTCTATTTCCTGATCGATTTTTACGACATAGACCATTCATTTTGTCGGTCTAGTTCGAGGCTTATGGCGTGAATTATTTTGTCTCACTGCCACCGGAAATTGGAAGCTACCTACTTCCTGAACGATGGAGGTATCCTTCGGAATTCAATGTGCTGAGGACGATTCATTTTTGGGGATCCACTATCTGGCTTGCTCGGTTTTAAAGCTCGCTGGAAGGTTGCTTATTTATATCTCAATTTTTTTTGATGGAATATTTGATAATATAAGGTGCTATAGTTGAACAATGGTGATTTCTTAAACGAAAAGCGTTTCTCAAGACACGATGAGTAATCATGGTTTTCAGGCCACTGAAGATATCGAACAATTCAGAAATAATATTGAGCTCTGTACTTTTGTTTAAATGTATAAAAGGAAGAGTCATTTTTGTATTCAGATTTATGTCCATGGACTTTATTGAACTTGACAATTTACACGTCACTCAATGAGTACTGCACCTGGCTAAAAGATGGCATCCCAGTGCCATACTATAGTTTGAGTCAATTTCTTGCACATAGAAATAGTTACACAAAACATCCATCGGCTACATCCTACTTAATCACACAAATACATGGATGGATAAAAAACACAAATTATGTTGAGTTGATAGGAAATGTATTCATATCGAAAACTACACAACTGTCTACATCTTTTAAAGTGTCTGGACCATTATATAAAAATACAAGGGATACTATTATGCATTTAAGAGAGAGAAAACACGAGTATATTTCACTCACTACAACATATTTGCAAGTTGTCTAGTGTTCTAGTGATATTGAATTGTCTATAGTTGTTGACTTGTTCTCTATACATATTTAGTGCTTTTTTTGAGAATGAAAGTCTATTGTTATTAAGATCAATAGATATAATATTCTATATTTGGAACAGCCGATTACGTTAGATGGCAAATCAAGTATTTTATTTTGAATCGACTATGACGACAAAATTAAAAAATAAACTTGGTAGTATATCGTGTATTCTTATATCACAGTCTGGAAGAATAAATCTGAAATTCAGTGGTGCATCCTACCCCCTCTACCTTTGCTCATGTGAAACTTCGCCCTTCAATCCCAAAAGATCAATCTGTATTCACATTCAATCCACCATCCTCCCGGTGTAAAATTTGAATTTCCATAGGAACTCCATATTCTCCGTTCTAAAACGAGACTCCACCGCTTACAGTCAGTCTCTCCTCTATATCTATGGAAAAATGTGCGCGCCATCTTCCGCAAATATCGGAAGAAAGTTCGAATTCAATTCGGAGACATCACTCACAATTCCCCATAACTCTGGATTCGGAACACGTCCGTGTGACATTTTCAGCTCCAGTCCTTCTCGGTGCATCCAATATTCCTGGAGATCTCCTTTGTTGGTGTCCTCACACCACCTCATTTCGGTTACGCCTACGCATATCCGAATGCTTTCGAGCGTTACAAGAAACTGAATGAGAAAGGTTAGGGTCTGCTTAGGTGTCTGTGATCTGGTGTATCGGGTGTCCCAAATTTGTTGTCTAGAGCGAAGGGATCTCAGGATCCCTTTGAGCTAGAAAAAATGAATGGAACATTTTCGGTCTCAATTTTTGAAGGAATTGATTTGATGAAAACCGCAACCTTATAAGTTCAACTGTTTTCAATCTATCGGAGAAAAAATTGGAAAATGTCTTGACATCAAAAGTTCGCGTAACTTCTTCATTACTGGTGTTATATACATGAAACCAAAACATTCTTGTTCTGAATATTTTTGAAATCAGTAAAAATCAAGCTTTCAAAAAATGTCACAGAAATCTAGTATTCCCATCCGAAATATCAGTTCGAACGCATTAATTACGTTCGACAACGATCACCTGCAATTGTTCAAGTCGGTTTCAACAACTCATAATACACTACGACGAGCTGGTCCCTCCAAATAATGTGCATGACCTTGAAACCGTGAATAATCGGCTTGGACGTCGACTTGGAAGCGTGACCGGGATATCTCCAGGATTTTCTCCAGTCAAAATACGATACAGAAATCCCTTCTGTCTTTGCATTGCAAGCAGCTGTTCACAAGCAAACAAACGCCGTTCAAAATCTCTCGGCTGCAACTCGTACGGCACCCAATTTCCTTGTTTCTAAATCATTTCCATGACTTTCAGGCGTTTTGAAATGGCTTGTTGCGTCACTCTCATTGATCCTACTTATTCTTGTTACATTTGTCATGAGTCTTGATCAAGTAATGCCTCCAATTCTGCATCTTCGAAAATCTTCTCTTTTTCACCGTCATGGTAGTCTTCTACGTCAAAATCACCGTTCTTGAAACGTTGAAACCACTGTCGATACGTTCTCTTACTAATAGCAGCCTTACTATAGGTATCTGAGAGTATTCGATGAGCCTCAGCTGCAGATTCCTTCATATTGAAGCAGAAAATCAAAACCTCCCGCAAATGACGAGAATTTGGCTCGTTAGCTGACATGTTTAATCGAGAATAACTTCATGATGCAGACACAAATCGACTAATATTTCGATGGAGTTATGTTTGGAAATACTTATTGTATGACATCTACGATCTATTTTTTTCGACTACCATTTACCGCTACAGCCATCTAGTGCAAAATGGTGGAAGCAAAGTTGTACACCTAATACTTTTGTTAGTTTCTCCGAAAAAGTGAACGAGAATGGGGAATCAGACTTTGTCTTTATCCTCTAATTAGAGAAGTGCTGAAACATTTGCCCACCCTGTACACAACGGACGCTGAATTCTTCATCAGTAAAATTAATTCAATCATTTCAGAATACACTAGGCTGGAAAAAAAAAATACCGACATTGAGCAAAATATTCATCTGGAACAACCACGCAAAAAGAAAAAAACCAAGCGCAGACATTTCATGCCTCCCACCCCGCTTTGTTGTTGTGAATCGTGCCCAAACGGGCAGACAGGGCAATTCCCCGCCTGCTCTGCAACCAGATGAAAAATTACGGATTGAAAATAAAACGAGGAGCATCCCATAAAATCTCAAGATACCCCTTTGCGAGCCCAACCCGGCCTTTGTCGGGGGTTGCAGAGGCAGTATCGTATATCACGTGCATACGCCCGAATATTTTCCACCCCGGATGAATATATTTGGGGCAGGGAGAGAGGGGTTATAGGGGAGAAAGTGGGGACAAGGACGTCAGGAGGCCCAAGGGACCGGCTTGAATTGCTGGGGACTTTTTGGGGTTGATCGTCTGTGAAGAAGTTCGATACAGTCATTTGGACAATTTCTGTTGGAGGGTTGATCTATGGGGATGATGAGATATCCTTGTGGAATTTGGGATAGATTACAACACTTAATGGATGGCAGGGTTTCCGTGGAAATTTTATGAAGTTATTACATTTTGGAATATTCTAGATGAGCAAGAATTTTATTTACTGCAGAATGGATCAGAAGATTCAACGTGAAAGTCGTTTATCATCCAGAAGTCAAAAAAAAGTTTCAAGAGATGGAGTGAAACAGGCATTCTCCATAACACTAACAACATAGATTTAGGAGTCCCTCAAGATTCAATATTGGGCCCTTTAATTTTAATCATTTTCATTAATGACCTGACAGTTGGTTTGAATGACAACATATCTCCGTTCAAAATTACGCACATGACACAAGCTTCGTAGATAGAAGTTGTGTTAAAAAATCTTCAACTATTTGAACAGAAGACTGTTAGTGTATATAATACGAGAACAACTCTATTGAAGTATCCAAAACGCCAACTCTCACACACGGAGAAAGAACCAGAATATACCTGAATGACCTGAATGTAATAATAATTCACGAGTATTATTAATAATAAATATTCAATGGTTTATTGCTTGCCCAAGTCCATGCAATACCTTATGTAAAGTGTTTCGAATAATTCACATTCGACAGATATACTGATAGTTACAATAGATATTTAGTGGACTCATGGCCAGTATCTATATGTATAACCATAAAGACTCGTTAACATGAAATTGTTAGTTTTCCTTCGACGATAGTCGACTCCACTTATTTGTTTTTAAATTGCTCATCTCCTACACAAAATCAGGATCCTCTTATGCAATGACAACTTCAAACATATTTATCTCCATAAGAAGCGAGCAATTTGAAGAAACGACTTCACGTATAATGTATCAAGATTCCTTCAACTCGAAAATCCCAAGATCAAAGAGAATCCCTCAAACGCTCAATAATTATTATCGATAGGAAACAGAAAAGGGAACCTTCGGAAAAGATTAGTGAACCGAAGAGATGCAGTGCTCTTGGCCATCTTTTTCATCGGCAAGCTGGAAGCCTCGGGTTCCGTCAAAACAGGAACAAATAGGGGGAAGTCTTGCAGGGAATTGCATTTCGACAAGGCTGTTCTTCCGTCAGATCCTTTGAAGGAAAACCGGAAAAGTCTGAGTGATAGGAAGAAGTCTGTAATTCGGTTAGCGAATAGGGAGAATTGGTGGAAATAGGTACTCTTGGTAAGTTCGAAATGTCTGACTGAAGCATATCGATTAAGTTTACACGTATAAATAAATTTTTGCTTTTAGAGTTTTCATCTGAGATTTTTTTGATGTTTTCACCTGAAAAAAAAAATCAAACTGACTGGCTTGAGTCGAAGGATTCTACCTGCAACGCATATTTAAAAACGAATTCTTTGTGTACTCATGTTCATAGAAATGACCTTGAAATAATAGAAGTAAACATATTTATCGTTCGTACTTCTCATGCATAGACATCCTGTATATGCAGCTTATACTTACACTATTTACAGCGCCTATCATCCACGCAACTAACATTACACTCTGACGTATATTTAGAGGAATACCTACCGCATAAATGGATAGAACATAATATCCTCACCTCATTAGGTAAGTTTTATGAATCAAATAACTCAATGGAAATTAGAAGATATGTTTTTGAATAATTGTCATCAGTGAAACTATTGTAAGCATTTACAAATGTAACTGAAACTTTGCACAACAATTCTGAGAGTGTTAGTCTTGTAAAGGGTGTTTTTTTCAGAGCTATAGAACTTTAAATTGCAATAAAACAACGATGGACTATTCGATTGACATGAATTTTATTTATCCGCAAGATAATCTTGTGGCATTACATTTTAAATATGATTTCTGGCATATGACCGCCACGGCTGGCTCGGATGTAGTCCAATCTGGACGTCCAATTTTCTATGACTTTTTCCAACATTTGTGGCCGTATATCGGCAATAACATGGCGAATGTTGTCTTCCAAATGGTCAAGGGTTTGTGGCTTATCCGCATAGCCCTACAGAAAGTAGTCTAGCGGTATTAAATAACAAGATCTTGGTGGCCAATTCACAGGTCCAAAACGTGAAATTAGGCGGTCATCAAACGTGTCTTTCAATAAATCGATTGTGGCACGAGCTGAGTGACATGTTGCGCCGTCTTGTTGGAACCACAGCTCCTGGACATCATCGTTTTTGAAGAAGTACGGACCAATGATTCCACCAGCCCATAAAGCGACCCAAACAGTCAGTTTTTCTGGATGTAACGGCGTTTCGACATACACTTGAGGATTAGCTTCACTCCAAATGTGGCAGTTTTGTTCGTTGACGTAGCCATTCAACCAGAAGTGCGCTTCATCGCTAATGGACGTAGTGCGCAATACTTATTCCGCACAGAACCATTATTTTCGAAATAAAATTGCATTATTTGCAAGCGTTGTTCAGGAGTGAGTCCATTCATGATGAATTGCCAAACCAAACTGAGAATAAATCACTTGACAGCTGTTAAATCGGTCGCGATCTTGAATAGTAATGCCAACTTAAAGTTATATACCTCGAAAAAAAATTCCCGTTATAAGTTGGTCTACAAGCTTTCTTTTGTATCAGTCGAAATGTAACTTGAAGATTCCTTAATAAATTTCTATTCCCCAAAGTAGAAGCAACCAACTCGTTTATCTCCTCTCAAATATAGGCTTGTTTGCCTCATTCAAAAGCCACATGCATAATCTCCAAGGTGCAACAACGGTAATTAAGCCAATACAATATCGACATTATCCACGAATCCCAGTATCCTGCCATGCAGAAAGAAACAATCTAGAAGTCCAATAGGGGCTTACTCGAAATTGGGTTTATCTTCCAGCTCAGCCGACTCATCGGTATGTTTGTACGGGATATAGATAATGTTTCAGAGTTCGAGAGTCCTGAGGGAAATTTGCGGTTCATTTGGCAAGTAATTATCAGGTTCTATTCCTTAGCACGAACGATCGTCTCTTTTGAATAATGACTTTTCCATGCAATTAGATCGATAAGATTCTCAATTTTCTCGGATGATTATGAAAAGCCCATAACGGATGCTGGTATATCTTGTTATGGGATTAGAAGGCTATGAATGAAGACTTTTATGGGTCTGGAACATAATAGCATCTCCAGGCAATCGCAGAATGCTCAGAAGAGGTAGACTGTATTGCAAAAGGTTATCCATTTCGTGAATAATTTTATATTTTTCAACGAGCGGTAATGTAGGTCATAACTCACGCAGATGAAGTTTGCAGCACGAGCCGCAGGCGAGTGCTGTAATTCATCAAGTGAGTTATGACTATTACCACAAGTTCAATACAATACTTTATCTACGACTATAAAAATGAATACTAAAATTCAAGATAGAGAAAGAACTTTATTGAACACCTTGATATTTACCAATAAACGTCAAAATTGTCAAAGTGACCTTCCTCCCCTCAATAACAATAATGGAATGTTCCCTTTCCGCCAACCGAATAGAAGCATAGAGCCATCTTTTCCGATTAATTTTAGTAAGTTATAGTCGTGAGGTATTATAACTCACGTTGTTTGTTAAAAGATACCATTAACTGCTCAAAAGTAGTTGAATAATGAAGATATAATTCAATAGGAGTAGATAAACACATTTTCATTTACAATATCGATCAAATTTTTATTTCAATATGATGTGAGGTTACTTGCCGGTACATTTCAGGTAATATCTCACCAACAACTCGATGGATGTTGGTTTTCTGATCTTCAATAGTCTGAGGGTTATCAGCATAAACAAGATCCTTCGCATGATCACAAAAAACATCCAAAAGCGATAAATTACAACATCTTGGTGGATGAAACGACCAACATCTCCCTTATGATCACTCAATTCACGTCACCCATCACTGTCAACAAGTTTTTCACAACAAAACTACCCATAAACAAAAAAATAGTCGATATACTCCATAAAATTGCGAAACTTATACTGAAATTATATCGACCTATTTTGTTATAATTGAGATCCTAAGATGATCATCCTTCCACTAGGAAGGAAACTTTATAGAAGTCTGATTTCATAGCAAATGTTGACATCAAATACTTTCTGTCAACAAATATTCCTTCTGTTCTATTAATATTGAATAAATAGAGCATATTTCATACTACCTCAACACACTACGTTTCTAACACAGCAATATCCTGGTTCTAAAAACTCTAAAAGCCTGCAACCAACCATCCGTTCAACTAAAACTGCTCAGAATCCTTCCGTAACATAAACGTCAGTACTAAATCTCTACAAAATCAACTGAAACTGCATATAAATTTCATTCAGCGTCAGTAATGGCACCCATAAGGCTCTTATTGCTCACAATCAAGAAAGGATGTCGCCATTATTCGAAATGTTTGCGAGTGTAACCATCTACCACCATTCTTGTTCTTCAAGAGTTAACGTTGTTCATTTGTCCACGAACCTGGGTTTTGAACGTTTCAATTACTGATGCTGCATGCTACTTGTCTTAACTATCTGTGTCTCCCATTACACTGGGAAACTTGCTAGGTGCGGTTTAGAGATCGTAATTTCGTTGAATGTTGAAGACATGAAAAGGAGATTTTATTCCTCCTAAATCGTATGAAGTATAGAATTTCCCTTCATATGAAAGGCCTGAATTGAATTCCGATAAGAACTTATGAGTTTCAAACTTCAATCAATGAATTGTTTAGTCGACCAAAATTTTGGGTACTACTAACGGGTGTTTTTTTTCGAGGTATATAACTTTAAATTGGCATTACTGTTCCAGATGGAAACCGATTTAACATCTGTCAAGTGATTTATTCTCAGTTTGGTTTGGCAATTCATCATGACTCACGCCTAAACAACGATTGCAAATAGTGCAATTTCATTTCGAAAATAATGGTTCTGTGCGAAATACGTATCGCACACTACGTCCATGTTATTTTGTTTAGCGATGAAGCGCACTTCTGGTTGAATGGCTACGTCAACAAACAAAACTGCCGCATTTGGAGTGAAGCTAATCCTCAAGTGTTTGTCGAAACACCGTTATATCCAGAAAAATTGACTGTTTGGTGCACTTTATGGGCTGGTGGAATCATTGGTCAGTACTTCTTCAAAAACGATTGGCCGGAATGTTACAGTCAATGGCGATCGGTATAGAGCCATGATTACTAACTTTTTCATTCCTAAATTGAACAACCATGATGTCCAGGAGTTGTGGTTCCAACAAGACGGCGCAACATGTAACACAGCTCGCGCCACAATCGATTTATTGAAAGACACGTTTGGTGACCGCCTAATTTCACGTTTTGGACCTGTGAATTGGCCTCCAAGATCTTGTGATTCAACACTGCTAGACTACTTTCTGTGGGGCTATGTGAAGTCATTGGTCTAGATTGGACTACATCCGAGCCAGCCGTGGCGGTCATATGCCAGAAATCATATTTAAAATGTAATGCCACAAGATTATCTTGCGGATAAATAAAATTTATGTCAATCGAATAATCCATCGTTGTTTTATTGCAATTCAAAGTTCTATAGCTCTAAAAAAAAACACACTTCAGATACTCTCTTAACAAATTCATTATGAAAACATGACCAAATATAATCAAAGTGAAATAAGGAACCATCAGTTTTTCCTAAATTGCTCAGCCATCGAATTGAAGCGTTTCATGAATAAAATATCCTTAAAAATTATTTTGTCCTCTTCGTTGGATTTCAAATGAAGTAAATTTTCAGGTATTCCAAGTGGAAAGTTGCAAATTACGGAGTTTTGGGAAATTGCCAAATTGTTGAATATATAATAAGAATTAAGCTGGTGAACCGCAGTTCAGGGTTTGAACTGAGGACTGGGATATCTGAAACGACTTCCATGTGGATGAAAAATTGAGTAAGGAACTTGATTACATCCAGAAAATTGGTGTAGCTTATTTTCGAGATGAGATTCACATATTTCGAACGATGTGGAGGTGTTGAAACGAGGATTTAATCCATTCAGAAAGGGATTATTTCAGAAAATCGTCTGATTACAAATTTCATAGAATCTCTCCAATCATTGTATTGTTCAGAAATGGAATTGATGGATAATTTACCATCTTGAGAGGTGACAATGACTCTCATGATTGAATTGTAACTTGATAGTACTGAAGAATCTTATATGGTACTACTTTGTCTCATTTGTCGTGAAAAACTCTTCCGAACTTGATTGTGCTGAAGAGTACTACATTGTACTAATTGATGCAACATTCTTAAGAGGTAAAATTGAGACTTGAAAAATATCGTCAGAAAACGTAAGCTGACAATATATCAGCGGAATTCATCCCTTGAACATATTCACTTGCTCTCTGATAAAATATTGTTGCTTGTTCCATGGAACAAGCTTGGTAGAAACCCAGAAGTGAAGTCATGATGAATTTAATGACCCAAATCCACCCAAAATCGTGGAAGCGTAACAGGATGTCATCGATTAACACTCCGACCGTCAAAAGCTACCCCAGACCTCTCTGAAACCCATCAGCCCAGCACGAGGCTGCTGAACCGAAGTTGCGTATCTAATCATGCCTCATCTGGCCCCGTTTCTGCCAATCGGCCATCAATCTCTTTCACGCCATTTGCCTTATGCGTAAACGTAGTGATCGAAACCACCAAACTTCCAGGGGTTGAAATAATAGTTGGAGATACTTTGTAACTGATTTTGGAATATGGAGTTGGTCAATTTAACTGAGAAAATTTGTGAGATCAAATGCTTGAAGTGAGTATGTAAAGATACCAGAAATGTATGTGAAAATAAAACTATTATTCTTAGAGAAATCAACTTTGTACCTTCTATACTCTAAAGGGTGTTTGTCTTAGAGGTATAGAACTTTAAATTGCAATTAAACAACGATGGATTATTCGATTGAGATGAATTTTATTTATCCGCAAGATAATCTTGTGGCATTACATTCTAAATTTCTGGCATATGACCGCCACGGCTGGCTCGGACATCCCATTTTCGATGACTTTTTCCAACATTTGTGGCCGTATATCGGCAATAACACGGCGAATGTTGTCTTCCAAATGGTCAAGGGTTTGTGGTTTATCCGCATAGACCAATGACTTTACATAGTCCCACAGAAAGAAGTCTAGCGGTGTTAAATCATAAGATCTTGGAGGCCAATTCACAAGTCCGAAACGTGAAATTAGGCACCAAACGAGTCTTTCAATAAATCGATTGTGGCACGAGCTGTGTGACATGTTGCGCCGTCTTGTTGGAACCACAGCTCCTGGACATCATGGTTGTTCAATTCAGGAATGAAAAAGTTAGTAATCATGGCTCTATACCGATCACCATTGACTATAACGTTCTGGCCATCATCGTTTTTGAAGAAGTACGGACCAATAATTCCACCAGCCCATAAAGCTTACCAAACAGTCAGTTTTTCTGACTGAGCTTCCTCCAAATGCGGCAGTTTTGTTTGTTGACGTAGCCATTTAACCAGTAGTGCACTTCTTCGCTAATGGACGTAGTGCGCGATACGTATTCCGCACAAAACCATTATTTTCGAAATAAAATTGCACTATTTGCAAGCGTTGTTCAGGCGTGAGTTTATTTATGATCTTCAGAACTATCAATTCATAATTGAATTATGAAATATATTGATATCAACGCCACAGTACGTGGTATCCAGCTTTGTTTCATTGTGTTTACGTGAGTACAGGGAGACCAAAAAATCATCAAACGATTGAAACTGTTTTTGTTATTATTTTTCCCTCAACTAATGCTAAGTTTGCGGTCATCTCCAATCTACCATCCCACACGCTTCACATTATCATATCAAACTCAGAAACTTCCAAATTCAACCTTGAACGCTCAAAGGTCAAACATAACCCCTTCAAACCCAAACCACCGAACATTCTTCACTCGCCCTAATCCCAAACTAACGTCAACCATCAGTCTCTTCCATGCCATTCCGGCGCTGGTAATCGCAGCAATCGAAACCCCTCAAACTTCCTCGGCCATCCTCCAAACTTATAATTGTCAACATCATTTGTAGCGCTAACAACCGCGGGCGAACTTTCATTTGTTTACCATGCTAAATTGAGACTGTCTAATGGAGATACCGACGGCTGGAGAGACGCCTCGGGATAATAGCCGACGCCCCGTTGCCTTCGGACTCAAGAAACGGCCTCCCAGCCGGCCTGAAACTGATACGGAATGTCGCTCCCCAAATAATTCCTCGATCAATTATCGTTGCTTCATCGTTTCGGTCCCATTAAAGTCGGAAGTTGAAATCGGATCACTAGGGGGCGCTAGGTCGACAAGGAATGGAAGGGGAAATGGCAGAGAGGAGGGGTGAAATTTCGGATTGATGTAGTATAAAGCCTGATTTATATTTGGTATAATTAGTTGAATAGTTCAGTGTCAGAGTGCTTAATGTGTCCCTATTAGAATAATACAAACAGGTTGTGCTAGAGAGAGGAGAGTTCTACAGATAGTGCTGGAGAGAGCAAAGTGCTATAGTTCCACCCCTCCTTTTACAATCTTACTGTACTATACTGGTTTTTTTGTTGACTATACCATTGTCCACAAAGACTATGGTTTAAGCATAGGATAGTGTGTCTTTCTAGCTGCCTGTGTGCTTTAGCTTTCGAAGTATCTCTCCGAATTACTAGCAAATGTAAATACAGTTCTTCTTCTTCCACGTCTTGTAGGCCTTAGGCCAGTATATGTTTAACTAAGGGTACCAGGACACTGTGGTGTTGAAGGAAACGAGAAAGCCGATGAACTTGCAAGAAGTGTATCAAGGTTAACACCTGTTGGTCCTGAGCCTTTCTGCGAACTAGGAAACGACCAATATGAGGCAGCGGTCCAGCAATGGGATTTAAATAACAGGATGACCTACTGGACGAACACTCCTGGATTTACTCAGGCCAAGAAATTCATGATGATTTCACCTACCTAGCCAGAAAACTCTTGAATCTGTTACAAGCTAAGCTTCGGGTGATGGTGGGACTGCTGACAGGGCACAGACATCATTTATACCGTATGGAAAAGTCAGCAGATTGGATTTGCAGGCTCTGTGGACCAGAAGCAGAAACAGCTGAACACCTGGTATGCAAGTGTCCAGAGCTGACTGGCCTAAGAACCATTCATATGGCGAAGCCAGTGCTGGATACCCGAGAGGTAACGGCCAAGGCCCCTAAGAAGGTTGTCAGTTTTATCAAAGCCCTTGACGATCTCTTTGGGTTTCCTTGAATGAGTAGGGTAGAGAACAAAAGATCTACGTAGTTCTCGGAAGGCTTACTGAGCCACAACGACCCCAGTTCAAATAATAATAATAATAGGCCTGTATTTTCCAACTCTCAGATCTCCTGAGATATTGAAGACCACGAATCTATCCATCTCTTTGGAGGTCTTCCTAAGGAGCATCGTGTCCATGGTACATCATCTCTAGTGAACACAGTTAGTCTACCAAAATGAGCTCATTTTATCATAACCAGAACATAGTAGAGTTTTTCAGGAAAAAGTATGCTAGTGAGCTCTTCTACTAATTACATCAATATAAACCTGGCTTATAGAAGTTGTTTGTATGATAGTAATGATCCAATGAGATTGAGAAAAGCAATATCGTGAGTTTTCACCCACTTCTTCGATTTCATATTCCTCTGATTTTAATTGGCCAAGGTCAAGATTATTTTTCAGCTTTGGGTGATCATAACGGTACAGAGAATTTTGCGTTCTTCCATTCCTCCCTATTTGAGGAAAAAGTTTTTTTAGACGCGATGTTTCCTAAGACATGAAAAAAAGATTATATTGCCTAGATTAGGTTCAGCCATGTTTAAGAGCTCATTCACTTGAAAGACAGTGAAGGTAGATGAATATTCATTCAATTTTATGTGAGGTAGCCTCTGTGAGCTACAGATGAACAGATGAATTGTTTTAGATGATTTCACATTTATTAGCATTGTTACTTCATGGTTGTTGTTTCTTGCTTCTTTTTCTGTTGGTATTTTCTTGAATTCATTATTTGGGAGTTGGGTGGAGTAGCTTAAGCTAGACGACTCCCTCATTTCATTATGTATTATGTTTTTTTGCAAATGAAGGCACTTTTATTGTCATTACCACTTAGCACTATTATGATATTCTCAGATTCTCAAGAGGAGTATTATACTGTGTTTTTACTCTTTGAATATATATTTCGTAGTTTCTGCTAACTATACTACTAGAATACAATAATAACCACCCTTCAAAAGACCCAAAACATCCGAATCCATCACTCACAAACGAATCGGAGCAAAATAACACCAAACCAACATTCAGCAAAATGCGCCTCCAGAACGTGACAAGGTAATGTAGCGAGCATCATCAACCTGCATAATTATGACGTGAATAATGTCCATCGGACCCCATAACTCTTCATCGTAGCCAGCCAACTGTTCAGGTCACTGGACATGCTACATACGCCCCTCAGGATGACCTAAGCCCGCAATCAAAACTTAAATCAATCAACCCCCAAACCAGCATTGAAGTCAGGGGTTCAACTCCCCAGTTGTCCAGACAAATTAATTTTATTCGGTTGACATGTGCCGAACAGATTTAATTATTAATTATAGCTCATGTAACATTAATCAGGGGGAGCATAATGCGGAGATGGGAGGGTAAGAAGGAGGATGGAGAGCATCTCCGCATTAATGGCATAATGAGAGAAAGGGGGATGATTTGCAAGGGAGGCTGAATGGGTCCCTTCGGTGACGTAGTGATGAGTTTGCAGGTAGGGTAAGAAAGGAGGTAAAATGCAGCATGTCCGTGATGAAAGGGGGTTCTTAGTGTTCTTCCCCGTTTGGGGGAGTTACAAGGGGATGGTGTGTTATTGTTCGATGTAGGAGACATATTATTTCCTTCGCTTTTTCTGAAGGGATTGAAACAAATGTTAGCGCTTATGTGTGTTGGAGGGTTGTTTAAGTGGGGTAGTTTATTAGGAAGGTGTTGCAGAGGGTGCTGTTTTGAAAATGAATGAATTCAGAAAGCTGTTGTCTTGTGTCCCTAATTTCGAATATCCTAAATCAATGGCTTGATGAATAAAATGGTTATTTCCGGGAAGACTAGACGTAGTCAGTCGAAAGGGGTGCCTGGATGCTGTGACGGATATTTTGAGCTTTCCAGAAACTGAATTTCCCACATTGAAGAGACATCCAAAGACGTGTTCTCTTTGATTTATTCAGAAATTATACACGTAAAGGGTTTTACCAATAATAGTTTTCGTTTCGATCTTGGAAAAAAAACGAGTATACCATTAATGATGAAAAACGGTATTAGCCAAATGGCCACCATGGCTACGGTTGCAGCACCATATTCTTCTCATGGCAATTTCCATGAACAACTAGTACATTTGCTGCTGTATGTTCTCGATAACTTCACAAATCACGCCTTGAATCGTTTATGGAGGGTTGATGAACATTCATTTTCCACGTGGCTCCAACAGAAAAATTCTGAAGTAGGCCAAGTTTTGCACTAGAAATTTTGAAAAAAACTCCGTGAAAATTGAATCTCTACACAATAATCGTTATATTTCATAAAATATTGCTCGCAGCCCCCTCAAACACAAACGTTAATTATAGATCGAGCTTTTATCTAAATCATATTTAGGTTTTAAGTCTTCATCTTGCCTGATTGGCATTACTGTTCAAGATGGCGACCGATTTAACAGCTGTAAAGTGATTTATTCTCAGTTTGGTTTGGCAATTCATCATGAATAGACTCACGCCTGAACAACGCTTGCAAATAGTGCAATTTTATTTCCAAAATAATGGTTCTGTGCGGAATACGTATCGCGCACTACGTCCATTTTATTTTGTTTAGCGATGAAATGCACTTCTAGTTGAATGGCTACGCCAACAAACAAAACTGCCGCATTTGGAGTGAAGCTAATCCTCAAGTGTATGTCGAAACACCGTGACATCCAGAAAAACTGACGCTTTATGGGCTGGCGGAATCATTGGTCCGTACTTCTTCAAAAACGATGATGGCCAGAACGTTACAGTCAATGGTGATTGGTATAGAGCCATGATTATTAACTTTTTCATTCCTGAATTGAACAACCATGATGTCCAGAGCTATGGTTTCAACAAGACGGCGCAACATGTCACACAGCTCGTGCCACAATCGATTTATTGAAAGACACGTTTGGTGACCGCCTAATTTCACGTTTTGGACCTGTGAATTGGCCTCCAAGATCTTGTGATTTAACACCGCTAGACTACTTTCTGTGGGGGTATGTATGGTCATTGGTTTATGCGGATAAGCCATAAACCCTTGACCATTTGGAAGACAACATTCGCCGTGTTATTGCCGATATACGGCCATAAATGTTGGAAAAAGTCATCGAAAATTGAACGTCCAGATTGGACTACATCCGAGCCAGCCGTGGTCATATGCCAGAAATCATATTTAAAATGTAACGCCACAAGATTATTTTGCGGATAAATGAAATTCATGTCAATCGAATAATACATCGTTCTTTTATTGAAATTTAAAGTTCTATAGCTCTAAAAAAACACCCTTTAGAATCTATCACTGAAAAATCAGATCGATATATCACTGAAATATCAATATTCAACAGAGCGGTATTGTTCCATTCTGTTTAACTCATTAATCTTCATGTAAATCACTTCTTAGTATTATTGAAGAACCATAGAGGAAGAAACTTTCTCCAGGAAATTAATCACTCCAAATTATCAATTTCTCGGGAAAACCATTTTTTGTTTATTTACAATCGAGGAATCACATCAAATGCTATAAACAGTAAACCAGAATCGTCATATTTGGAATGATAATGACTCTAGAGGTCAATAAAGGTGCCATACAATGCCAATACCAAGAATTGAATATTCAGTAGTATATAATTCCTTGGCCACATAAACTCAAATACGAACCCTGAACAGTCAGTCTATTCTGTTAAGTTGTTGATATACATTTAATCCAGTGAAATGAAGTTCTCATTGATATTCCTCTTTGGTGAGTTTACGAATTTTCTTGTAGAAAATCGAATATTTGTGCATATTTTGAATTGAATCATAATTTATTTACATGTTCGTCATGTTAATCATATGAAACACCTTTTTGATAATTAGCTTTCTGTTCAAAATCTGCATAAGATCGATATGTTAGATAACTGAGCAATTATTTTTATTCGAGTGAAAATATTTTTGAATCTGATTACCTACAATGATGTCGTATGTGGAAAATGATTTCTTTTTCGTATTTTGTAGCTTTAATATTGGCTGTTGCCACTGCTCTTCCCGCTCAGAGGAAATCTGCTACTAAGAAACCCAAAACAGCTTTCCAGCAATGTACAGATGCGTGCGAATTCAACAGACATCTAAGACCAGTTTGTGGAACTGATGGACAAAGTTATCCAAATCCTGGAATCTTAGAATGTCACAATCGATGTGGTCACAGTAAGTTTTGCTTAATTTCTTTCCATTTCTTCTCACTTTATACGTGATATATATCGAATAAATATTTTTTCATCACATTAACGAAAATTTATGTGAAAGTAATTTTCACTTTTTATTTTTTCAGGTGTTCAAGTAGCTTCTGATGGATTCTGTAGGAAAAATCTCCCTAAGAGCTTCAGGGATTGAATTCAGCAATTTCACCAATTATTTTATTTTGTAAAGTAACTAGTCATTGTAAGTTTTTTAAATAAAATTAATATGAATAAGAAAACAACTTTCATATAAATAAATATATCAATATAATGTTTTCCATTCCGACTATGCGCGATAATTATTCATCAAATATTGAGTCCACGTATTTAACTCTCCGCCTTGAAGAAAGAACTTCCACCATATTCAGCTAAATTCAGTCACATTGTGGTCCTCTTGAGTTCTCATCCAAATATATACATTTGAAGTACTTATTTCACCATTTGCTATGCCTTCATCTCCATTTTGAAGCATTACATAGAATACTACCCCTAAGTGTTTTTTTTTTGAACATCTAAACAATTTGACTTTGAAACTTCAAAGTGATACAATGAAAAGAATATGGGAAGGACTCAGAAAAGATATTTTGGAATGTTTTCAAAGTTTTAAAATCAATCAACGAAAATGTAACCGGAAATATTTCATGTTATCTGAAAAGAATCGAAAAATCAGAGAGAAAACTACGTTCTCATAGAGAATTAAAAATGTTGGAATGAAAAATATCGAACAATAAAAAGAAGTATAAAATATTATGCATTCCAGAAAATAATTGATCACATGATATGATTAATAATTATTGGAGTCCTTGTTAAATTCATTTCCATTGTATACTATCTTTAAGCATATTTTTGAAAAACAGCCAACTTGATCTGTTCGAATTCAAGGATATAAGACATATTACATCATTTTTTTATATTGTGGGTTCTCCTAATGAACATCGATGAATTATATGCAGAAGATATGATTTTCAAAACAAATCTGGTCAATAATTGGGGTCAAAAGTTCGCCAGTTCTGTAAGATAAATGATCGAATAAATAAAGCTAAGAACTTTTCATAAATAAACAGCAGCAGTGGATAGTTCTTTTAAGACACGAATCGATTACTACATAGATCAACACAATGTCAAAAACCATCATCATACTCGTCGTTTGTGGTGAGCCAGATCTTTTTTCTTTTTTGTAATTTATTAAATTATTCAGGTTGAGTTTTCACGTTGAATTTAAAACGTAGAGATATTATTTGAAGTGGTGACACGGTATCAATATGAAACTGAAAAAGCTTACAAGTTATAACTTTTGTTGAATCCACCACAACACAAAATTTGATAATATAGGTGTGCAAATTTTTTAATGTTACAGTTTTTGCAATGAGTCTTGCAAGGTCAGTTCCTTATATAAGGGGAAAAATCAGTGGAGGTGAAAGAATGAGTGAACCAGAAATTGCCAAATGCTTGCGAGAAAAACCATGTATTGTAACAATGGATTTAACTCCTATGTGTGGTTCTGATGAAAGAACTTATCCCAATAGGGGATCAATGGAATGCTTGAACAATTGTTTGAAACCAGAAGAAAGTGAGTAAACGAGCAAACTTTCGAAATTTCATAATAATTCAACTTTTCTTTTTTTTTTTTCAGGAGTCACTATCGCCAAACCAGGATATTGTGAGAAAGATATTATCAGAGACTGAATATTTAAAAAAAATTGAATGAATTTATATAGATATAATTATTACTAATATTTGTGCAAATTATCTTGATATTTGAGTTATAATTTCTAATGTTACATAATCGGCAGTCTGTTCATTATTAAAAAGACCTTCAATAAAACTTGAGTTTTTACATACTTACTTCTCTAAGAAAATCATCAAACGTTTTCTTTGCTAAAAGAAATATAAGAAAACAATAGTCAGGATCGAAAGTTTTTGATATGAAGAATAATATGCATAAATCTGAAAATATACATTTTACGTGACATTCAAAGTGATTCTAAGCTTTTGACGTCACAATTAGAACGAACATATCCAAACTCTTCAACTCTAGTTTGGTTTGAACCTATCTCAGTTATCAAATTGTTATATTAAAGAATCGAAATGGACACATTCGAAATTCACTAAAAACGATATTTAACTTCGTCTTCTGAGAAACATAGAGCAATCTGAGACTCAAAAACATCTTATGACAAAAATTCAGACAATAATTTGTGAACGAAAAAAAATTATATTCAAGGAGAGGTGAATGAACCGGTAGCAAAAAAACCGATTGATGACTTCAATCCAATAAAAAGTAATTTATGTATTGTTCAGAACTAGTATTGTGATTTACATAATCTTCAATTTGAAGGTCAAATGTGAATGATATGAATCCAAATAAGAGACTATAAGATGCCTTGGTGTATATATAATGGGATTCTACTCAAACTTATCAACAAGTAGTGTTAATTTTTTCATTGAGGAATAAGAGATACTCGAACAAATATCCAAGATGTCTAGAATTCCTTTGATTTTTGTATGTATTGGTGAGTATTCCAGATATTCATGTACAATATGAATATTTCAATAACATATTTAACACTTTTTTTTTTCAAAACTCCGACAATGTTACCTTCAATGGTGATTTTGTACTTCTCAAAATCTATTCTCATTATTTTGAAATAAAAATTAAATTTAAAATCAATTAAGCATCTATCCAGAATTTTTATTAATTTTATCTTGTTATTAGATCGATTCAGGTTAATGAATATGAATAGTAATAAAGGAATCACACCAAATCAGTAATCACAATCTATATTAGCATCTCCATTTTCTAGCTTTGATGGCTTGCATGGTATCAGCAGTTCCACAATCACAAACGCAGGGCAGGATCAGTGGAGCGGATCGATTGAACCAACCTGAAATTGCTAAATGTCTGCAGTCCATAAACTGTGCCATCACTTTCGATTTCAAACCAAAATGCGCTTCTGATGGTAGAACATACGTGAACTCAAGAACAATCGACTGTCTGAATAACTGCTTGAAGCCAAACGAACGTAGGAAATTCAGTTTTTTTTTTCAACATATAGATTAATCATGTGATTTTTTTCAGAAATAACAATTGTGTCCAACTGGTATTGTAAAGATGATGCTCCACAGGCTGTCCCTATCAGCAAACTCTGAAGGAGATTGAAGCTTACAGAAATAGAGATTTCAGACGAAAAATGAGATTCGAAAATAAAGAAGGATTTGAGAATTTTTCACCCAATTATTATAGTTTACTTTCAATTTGATATTAAAATACTCCTTTGAATTGACATTGTTCAGTTATTTAGTCATATGATCATTGCTTCCTTTTTTTTGCATAGAAGTTGGATTCTATTGATTTCTGCACTCAATCGATCCAATAATATAATGTTATATTCAGTGTTGATGTATTTACCATGCACGTCCAAAATTAGGGATGCCATAACCTTGCCAGCTGTTGTTTGAGATTTTGGTCGCTCTTTTTCCCCTGATTTCGAATATATAACATATGTTTGGCCTATTTCTCTTATTCTGAGTACCACAGAGTTTCAAATTTTAAGAACACTTGTCAAGCTAAGTAATCAGTTCTGAAGTGGAAGGCTGCGATAATTCAAAATGCCCTTTTTTGAGTTATCTCGTTCTTCACGATATATGACATACGTTTTTCACTATGAATTGGACCTCCAAAAACGACATTTTGAGTTATCGCAGCCTTCCACTTGAAAACTGATTACTGAGCATGCTAGGTGGTTCTTAACATTTAAAACTCTGTGGTACTCAGAATGAGAGAGATAGACCAAACATATGTTATATATTCAAAATCAGGGGAAAAAGAGCTAGTCAAATATAGAAAAATATACAGGGTGTTCCATTTGAAAAAATGAAGTTGCAATCAATATGTTGTCCACTCTGTATATATTTTGTTTTGTGAAATCATATTATAAAACACTAGTTGATTTTATAAAACTTTTGTAGAAAACATTTTTCTGTACCTCTTCTTGTAACCAAGTAAAAGGGGGGGTCAAATTATGGTGCAAAACCCGGTACATTCTTCGTATGGAATATTTTGTATCTACAATAAAATATACTTCAAAATGATAAGATAACTCAAGGGCCACAAGTTGAAGTTCGAAGATAAAAAAAAGAGTTATCTAACGGTGCTATAAACATCGAGCATTCAGATTGACTCTGCTAATTAAAGAAGATGTATAAAACAACATTTGCTTTCTGCTTGGGTAAGTTTTTTTCACATTTATTCAAAATTTTTGCTTTCCAATAGTTCATTAAAACACATTAGAAAGTTACCAATACAGTCCAAAAATGGCATATAATAGAAATTGATAAGTTGAGCATTTGACGAGTTGTCCTGTGATAATATTTAAGCGTGCCCTCTATTAGAAAATCACGGAGTTACAATCTGAAATCAATACCTGCATTATACACCTCTACTTTGTTTTAGTTATCCACTTTTATTGAAGTTTTAACACATTCTCGATTATTTTTTAGTGGCATTGATTGTGGTGGCCTTTGCAAAAGACCCCATTTACTCTAATAATGGCATCCTCAGCGGAGACGATCGTGCATTTAGCGATACCAGAATAAAAAGCTGTGTAGAGTCCTGCCCAACAATCAGATCTCTCTTGGTTGTCTGTGGTTCTGATGGAAAGAGCTATGCTAACAAAGGCAGAGTCAAATGTGTTGACCAATGTTTGAAACCATACGGAGAAAGTAAGAACAAAATCCTTCTATTATAAATTGAAAATCAATTTTATTAATCGTAGATAAACCATTTCAATTCGAATGTTGATATAATATCGAATTTAATATCTACTTCATTATTCAAATATCATTGAGAACAATTCTAACGAATGTTTCAACTTATTTTTCAGGTTTACAAATTGCCCACGAAGGATTTTGTCCAAATGATGTACCTGCCAATGAGAGAAACTAATTTTCAAGCTGATGTACACAAAATGACACTTATATGCATAAAGATTTATATTCTAACATTAATCGATTGAAGGGGTATATTATCCTTGGTACATTGCTCAAAAATCA
The DNA here is from genome assembly GCF_914767665.1 of Harmonia axyridis. Lineage (NCBI taxonomy): Eukaryota > Metazoa > Arthropoda > Insecta > Coleoptera > Coccinellidae > Harmonia > Harmonia axyridis. The sequence goes on from NC_059502.1 coordinate 2,388,697, forward strand.
AAGTATATTTGTAGTTCCTGAAATAAAAATGAGAGCTTTACTCTTGTCATCGCTTTTTTACTTTATTGAAATTGTTTTTATGGTATTCGTTAAGATATATATTTAGAAAAAACTTATACTCATTGCAATATGTACCAACTTATCCGAGGAATGTGTCAAAAGGTTTAAATACTGATGATCTGGCTGGTACGTTAAACTATTATGAATTCATATGATTAAAAAATGACCACAGAGATTCTCCGAAACGATTATTTCTGCCACAGGTAATCACTGAAAACAATAAAGGTTATTATGTAATTACAGCTGTGAAGATTGAAATCTATTAATTTATTGACATCTCGAAGAAAATGGCACTATAAAAAAGGCCTGCGAAAATGTTTTTATCATTAGGATACATCGAGTTCAAGTGCGCTACACTCAGTTTTTGTATAATGGCAAAACTTGCTTTATTCCTTATTTACGGTGAGTAGGCTTTTGTTTTGGATCTTTTCATAAGTGGATGACAACGTTGAAAATAATTATGTATGGATTTTTATCTTATTGATAGATACTGCATTGATGATTTCATTTGAATCTCATGAATACAAAACAATTATGTTAGTATAGGGTGTTTTTTTCGAGGTACATAACTTTAAGTTCGCATTACTGTTCAAGATGGAGACCGATTTAACAGCTGTCAAGTGATTTATTCTCAGTTTGGTTTGGCAATTCATAGTGAATAGACTCACGCCTGAACAACGCTTGCAAATAGTGTAATTTCATTTCGAATATAATGGTTCTGTGCGGAATACGTATCGCGCACTACGTCCATTAGCGATGAACTTCTGGTTGAATGGCTACGTCAACAAACAAAACTGCCGCATTTGGAGTGAAGATTATCCTCAAGTGTATGTTGAAACACCGTTACATCCAGAAAAACTGACTGTTTGGTGCGCTTTATGGGCTGGTGGAATCATTGGTTCGTACTTCTTCAAAAACGATGATGGCCAGAACGTTACAGTCAATGGTGATCCGTATAGAGCCATGATTACTAACTTTTTCATTCCCGAATTGAAAAACCATGATGTCCAGGAGCTGTGGTTCCAACAAGACGGCGCAACATGTCACACTGCTCGTGCCACAATCGATTTATTGAAAGACACGTTTGGTGACCGCCTAATTTCACGTTTTGGACCTGTGAATTGGCCTCCAAGATCTTGTGATTCAACACCGCTAGATTACTTTCTGTGGGGCTATGTAAAGTCATTGGTCTATGCGGATAAGCCACAAACCCTTGACCATTTGGAAGACATCATTCCCCGTGTTATTGCCGATATAAGGCCACAAATGTTGGAAAAAGTCATCGAAAATTGGACGTCCAGATTGGACTACATCTGAGCCAGCCGTGGCGGTCATATGCCAGAAATTATATTCAAAATGTAATGGCACAAGATTATCTTGCGGATAAATAAAATTCATGTCAATCGAATAATCCATCGTTGTTTTATTGCGATTTAAAGTTCTATAGCTATAAAAAAACACCCTTTAGGTACACCTACCTAAAACTTAATTATTGTTAGTATTATTTATGAAAACAAGAACACTTCTGAACTGAATTTCCTCAAAATATTGACTTAGCTGTTGAAGAGTCGTTGAATGAATTAATTAACATTAAAAAATTTTCTGATCCTAGTGATCTTCCTTGTCAGCCTTGCTTGTCAGGCTCAAGTTATAGGAACACACAGTGGATCAGTTGGCACAGACGATGTAAATTTCGAATTATGCAGAACTGCCTGTTTGGTCAACACTGATGACTCAAAACCAGTCTGTGGTACAGATGGAAAGACCTACCCAAATACAGATAGTTTGGCTTGCGCAGCACGATGTGGCAGAGGTTGAAGTTTCCTTCAAGTTTTAAGGAAATACTGATTTTTCCTATTTTTCAGCTGTGAGGGTGGACTACAATGGATATTGCCCGAATGATCGTCGTGGTTGATTTCTTCGAGTTTTTATCTAAATTGTACACATATTTTCATATAAATTAATGTATTCATTTCTCTAAAACTTTGTCATTTTATATTCAGAAGAACAGAAGAGTAAGATCTATACGTTAAAAAATAAATTTTCTTCTTAATTTACTTGCTCTTGATTTATTGTACCACCTTGTTTTGAAAATAAAATGCAAAGGTTAAAATGTACTTAACTCCTTATGATAGAAAATTGCAAACTGCAGAATGCTTGTTATCTTCAAGTTACACAATTTGCGATTTAGAGGTCAAACATAGCCGATAGGCATTCAAATGGAAAAAAAATGAATAGATTTCCAGATATATTAGAATCGAGTATAAGCAAGTACTCTGTTGTAGAGTTTCGATCTCCCAAGGTGAATCGTATATTCAAAATGTCGAGGATAACCACTATCTTCATGCTATGTTGTGAGTTGAATATATCAAACATATTCAGTTTAGTCATATCTCATCGTGTAAAGCTATGAAACTTTCATTCACTAGTTTTAATTTTGATCGTTATTATTTGGATTCAAAGTATCAGTATCAAATAATAAAAATTATAAACAAAATCGAGTTATGATCATGATATCGCACTAGAAATCCACTAATTCCAACCTTAGGCCTTGGAAATATTCGAAATATGTCAATCATCAAAATAACATGACACTATTTTGGTTCCCTGCAGCTTCTAAAACCCAAAATTCACATTCACAATTCCAATTATTACCACACTTTTTGTTCAAGTCATTAATACATACTTCCATTCTTTATAATTCAGCTATGTTAATGTGTCTGGCAACATCAACGCTGATATCTGAGGGAAAAATTGATGGAGATGACAGATTGCGCGATCCACAAATTCGAGATTGCCTGGATTCTAAACCATGTCCCATTACACTGGATTACTCACCTACTTGTGGTTCAGATGGAAAAACATACTCTAATAGAAGAGTTATTTACTGTCTCAATGAATGTTTGAAGCCTGAAGAGAGTAAGTAGCTATGGTAACCCAAAAAGTTCAAGTGGTTCTCCTCAAAAAAGACTGCCGTGAATATTTTTTAAGTTATACATGGCAGTACTAGATCATGCAATGATTCATTAGTATGCACTTTTTTTCATTGGATGCATCTAGATTCGATGATTGTAATATTTTAATTGCTATTGTCCAATAGTATATTATCAATCCAGAAAACTTTTTTGAAGGGTGCATAAAAAGTGCTATTCTTACATTATAGCCCTAAATCTCTCAAATTAGAACAGCAAACTTTAATTCTTTCTTCCTGTTAAGTGTTTATGTCCCCCTATATTTGTGTTGAACATCTTGTTATTTAGAACCCTACGAATTTTTTGGGTTCGCGAAAAAAACTAGATGATTCTGATCAGATAAATATTTGTTTTCAGAAGTGGAAATCGTCTCTGGAGGATTCTGCAAAGCCAAGGCATAAAATTCTGGAAAAAAAAGAACACGGATCATCAACTCATCAAAAAATTATTCAAAAATAGCAATGATGAACAATATCCTGAAAAATATGAAATAGAAGTTTGTTCACTGAGCAACCATTTCACTAGACAGAACCTAGTCAGTCATAAAATTGATCAATATATAATTCAGACCTGCCCCTAAATGACTCCATTCTCTCCACTTTTATAATATTTTTCGTCTTCCCTTTATACCTTAAACCTTTCAGTATTGCGATGAAAGCTGTAGCTTCTCGTAATTAGCTAAGGCTAAGCGGAAGCTGAAAAAGGATCAATGAATTTCTAATCAGCTGCCCGATAATGATGTTGACATTGGATTTAAAAAATGTATGGTGTTCTTTCAGCACCTACCGAACAGTATTCCGACCATACTTGTTCGTTGAGCTAGAAGCCTTAGGGGAGTTCCAACCCATTTCGAAACCATGTAAACTTTTCATACCTTGATCAAAACTCGTTAAAATGAACTCCCTCCAGTGCGCCTGTTGAAGGAAATAGAATATTGAAAAGTTTATTGTTCAGATTGAACATATGAAAATCTATATTCATTCCTACAAATATTATTGAAATTTTCTGAGATTATAAAAAGGCCAAAGAGTCTAAGAGAATCGTTACTTCAGAGTGTAGCAGAAGTGGGAAAAGCTTCATTGTCTCCTTTAATCAATATAGTTATTATCTGATTTTGTTGAAATTCATTATGCGTACTCAATTTTAACATATACTGGTGCATGGTAATTTTACCATTTTCATAAAATATACAACAGACACATTCTCATATTTTGTTTCAAAATATCAAAAATAGTTCTCCACATTCTGTAGAAACTGTACGCTTACACAAGGGAAAGATTTTGATAAGTTAGATTACACAATATTCAAAGAATGCATCTATTCATTTTAAGATGAAACATATTTGCATCTTATTTCACTTGTGAGTTGATTTTTGTTCAATAAAAAATTGCAATGACTCAGGTTGGTCCCAAATTGAAGGTAGTGTTGTTTTTTTTTTACGAAATACTTAGGTACTGATTTTATCACTCTTTCAATGAAGGTAATAGGGAATTCTGTTTCAATTTGTTTGAACTGCCATGTGTCATTCATTATACAGGCGGCTCTTTAAAGGCGGTTTGGAGATATTTTAGAGGGAATATTGACAAACGCAGCGGAGCGACAACTTCATGATGTTTTCAAGAATCAAGGTTGAGTTATGTTTGACGAGTAGTTCTCGAGCGAAGTTTCGAGGTACGCCATCTTCCGGTGGTGTTGTTTCGTCCCGAGATCGCTGGTGGACCCTTCAGCGATCTCTGCCTAAGACGCACCCTCTTACACCATCTTAAATAGGTGATTCTGTTGCGTTGCAACGACCCCTTTAAATCTGCCGGGGCCGAAGTAGTGTGGAGCGAAAACCTATAGTGCCATCTGTGAGGAGACAGAGTCACTACATATTAAAAGGTCAAATTTTCAATCAATTTAATCGGGACGCTTTTTCCATCGTCATCAAAGTATACTTTGTCGAATAAATGATGAAATTCCCATTTATGATATTCCCAATAAAAATGCATTTTCATTCCCGAAAAGCTCGGCCAGAAAATCACGTTAAACGTCAAATCGACCCCATTCCATTCGGCCGTAAAATGCCAAATTCCAGTTGTACATAAACAATACCTCGGAATCGAATGACAATCCGCTGCAAATGACGCGTATATTTTATTTTCAATATTTTCCGATAACAAAGGCGTCACGTCACGCTGAAAATCCATAAATATCCCCCCCGCGCTTTCAAACAACGTATCTCTGAAAATTCAGCCTAGAAAAACAGTTATTGCTAACGGGCTCACGTCGATACGTTCGACATTTTTTTCAGTCGATTGGATTCTTGATTAACGATCTCTGCGGCTGTATTTTTCCAACTGGGCTTTCATAACTCAAATCATATTCTGACGAAATATTTTCAACGGGGAATGGAAATGGCGACATGAATATCCACTTGGATGGATATAATTTTCGAAATTATAGAGTGGCCACTTCGAATCAGAAGTTATTGTTAACTCGTTCAGAAATAGTCGAATGGATTTCTCTGATGAATGATTCTTCAAAATCTGTAATTCTTTGAGAAAAAGGTTATCTCAGTTTCACACAGATTTCCTGGTTAAATTTTATTATTATAACGGGTGTTTTTTTCGAGGTATATAACTTTAAGTTGGCATTACTGTTCAAGATGGCGACCGATTTAACAGCTGTCAAGTGATTTATTCTCAGTTTGGTTTGGCAATTCATTATGAGTAGACTTACGCCTGAACAAAGCTTGCAAATAGTGCAATTTTATTTCGAAAATAATAGTTCTGTGCGAAATACGTATCGCGCACTACGTCCATTTTATCGTCGACAGAATCGTCCATCAGAGCAGTTAATTCGATTAACCATGGAACGTTTTCGCACCACGTTTACTCTTATTGATAACTCGCATCCCCAGAGACGCCGTACGGTGCGTACTGAAGAAGCTATTGCTGCTGTAGAGCGTAGCATTGAGGAAGACCCGAATGAGTCCATCCGCCATCGAGCACAGGAATTGGATCTGTGTCCATCCACTTTATGGAAGATTTTGCGGAAGGATCTTGGTTTGCGTTCTTACAAAATCCAACTCGTGCAAGAATTGAAGCCAACCGATCATCAAGTAAAGCGTAGATTCGTCGAATGGGCCCAAAATGGGATGCCGTTGTTTCCGATTTTCATAAGCGAATTTTGTTTAGCAATGAAGCGCACTTTTGGTTGAATGGCTACGTCAACAAACAAAACTGCCGCATTTGGATTGAAGCTAATCCTCAAGTGTCGAAACACCCTTACATCCAGAAAAACTGACTGTTTGGTGCGCTTTATGGGCTAGTGGAATCATTGGTCCGTACTTCTTCAAAAACGATGATGGCCAGAACGTTACAGTCAATGGTGATCGGTAAAGAGCCATGATTAGCAACTTTTTCATTCCTGAATTGAACAACCATGATGTCCAGGAGCTGTGGTTCCAACAAGACGGCGCAACATGTCACACAGCTCGTGCCACAATCGATTTATTGAAAGACACGTTTGGTGACCGCCTAATTTTACGTTTAGGACCTGTGAATTGGCCTCCAAGATCTTGTGATTTAACACCGCTTGACTAATTTTTGTGGGGCTATGTAAAGTCATTGATCTATGCGGATAAGCCACAAACCCTTGACCATTTGGAAGACAACATTCGCCGTGTTATTGCCGATATACGGCCACAAATGTTGGAAAAAGTCATCGAAAATTGGACGTCCAGATTGGACTGCATCCGAGCCAGCCGTGGCGGTCATATGCCAGAAATCATATTTAAAATGTAATGCCACAAGATTATCTTGCGGATTAACAATATTCATGTCAATCAAATGATCCATCGTTGTTTTATTGCAATTTAAAGTTCTATAGCTCTAAAAAAACACCCTCTATGTTGGTACTCGGAACGTTTCTGTCGAGAAATTATCTACTATCAGACAAATTGAAACTAGAGATAAATTGTATTTCTATAATCAATTCTCGATGAACCCATGGGATGAAAATGCTAAGGATACATTTTATCATCGACTTTTTCATCAACTGCATCTTTCCATACTAAACTTGGCAAAATCCAAATGACAAAGGTGCCTTTCAAAACTTTATAGGCAATCACACTCCCCAATGAATTCTGATTCTATTTGAATGAAGAAAATTACCTACACTCGACTACATAATATCACTCAAAATCAGAACAAAACCGAAGAGCTAACTATCTCACATTAGTCTGACATAATTGAATCATTACACTGCCAAAAATAAAGCATCGCCAAGCTGCAACGGCAGGTTTCAGGTGGAATTGATAATGACGTCTATAAATCTTGAAACAATGGCGTACCATTATTTGTCATAGTATTGCAGAGAAAGGCTGATTATAGAACATGTTATAATGGAGGTGGACAATGGGACTGAACATGGTAGAGCGACATCTGGGCCGTTGTTCAATTAAATCTATAGCGGTCTTGCATACTATGACAACTACGAAGGTGCTTCTGCTGAAGATGATCAAATAAAAAAATTCAGGGAGATGTAGAATATTTTTATTATTAATAATGAATTGAGTTATCTGATAGTTAATGAAGTTTAAACGTGCACAGCAGGGATGAATCAGTCTGAAAAGTCCAATATCGAAAACGTATCTGCAAGTCATTAAGAACATGCTACATCTCCTCACTGGCTTCCTTACAGGACATTGTTGACTCAGAAAGCACTTTAGCAAAAACTGACTAGTGTAGATTTTGTGGGGTGGAGAAATGAACTACTGATCACCTATTGTGTAGCCATTGCAAACCAATGCAAAATATGTTCACCATGAAAAACTCGTTGGAATGAGGATGTTACCTCCCTGAAGCTATACTATATACTGGAGGTCACTTAATTCTGTAACTGGAGGAGGAGCTATGGATGATGTAGAAGTGACAGCAGCTCTGAAGGACAGCACAATAGATCTTGTGGTCCCGTGGCAATGTAATCCCCTCACACAGTGATCACATCGAGAGTAATCGTTGTCCTGTTCGGACTGCTACTTTGGTTTGTCTTTTCCAAAATTTTTACATAACTGAAGTTTCAGAAGATATCCAACCATACTAGAACCCACTATTATTCATGGTTTCCAATATATGAGTTTTGGTGCCAATGCAATATGTTTCCAACTGAAAAATCTCAAGAGTTCTATCTTTTCCCATATTCACAAATGTTAATGAAACATACGAGTTTTCAGTCCATTGTTTTGAGGAATATTACAGTTCAGGTGTTTTCCTACTTATTGATCCAATCAAACTAGGCAACAGATGAAAAATATCATTGAAAAGTCGATGAGAAACTGCAAACATGTGATAATACTTGGGATCTATTTCCATCATAGAAATTTATAGAGACCATCAACATTAAATTTGCACACGAGAGTCATAAATTCTTTGAGGATATGGAAGATACCCATATTCGCTATTAAGCACTAAATAAATCTCTCTTAAGGGCTTACCATCTAACGCTAACGGCATCACGGAACTAATATAATAGGAAAATATTGTCCTTTCCCTGAATTATAACACCGAAAAATCCAATACTGTCGAAACTGAAAGGAGGGTTCTCATCAATTCTGTACCAAATTAAAATCGTGTTCCAACCTAATTTCATTGAATTAGTTTTCTGATCAGAGTTCTATGAGGTTGACGACAAAGTTTTCTTCTTCCGTTATTCTTCATAACTCGTACTTTACAGATATAAATGTACCTATATAACTTGATAGGGTTGATAGGACTTTTGGTGTCAGAAACACTTTTCTAACTTAGCCAACGTTTCGTAGACACATTTCCTAAACAAAATGAGTCAACATTACAAGTAAATTTCACAAAAGTAAACAACATCGGACAGTTCAAACAACACAAACCAAACATTGCTTGATAAGCAATTGCTTTGCTTGTGAAGGAATTTCTTAACTTGAGCGAAGCAATTGCTTTGCTTGAACAGCAATTGCTTAACTTGAGCAGTAATTGCTCAACTTGAGCTGAGAAATTGTTCTGCTTGAGCAGTAATTGCTTAACTTGAGCAGCAATTGCTAAACTTGAATAGAGTTTAGATAGAAGGGTGCAAGACTTTTGACGATGTGTGTATATGCATGTATTTGGATATACAACTAATATTAGAAAATCGTTTGAAAGAGTGTTTTTTTTTAGTGACATCAAACGTAAGGAGATGCCATTGGTAACTTTATTCAAATATCAAAGATTCAAGAGACTCAACTTGTGATAATAAATAATGAGAAAAAAACACGAAGTGATTCTGTAACACTCTCTTTTGAAACTATGACTCACTCAGGTTCTTCCTCTGGATCAATGCAGCATCAAGAAGGACAAATGCCGGAAATAGCTTTCCTTGACTTCGTCCATGCTTGAACTTCACGTATATCAAACTCAACAGATTTTATTAAAATGTCACATCCAGGTGTAAGTTTATTTCATCGTCGGTTGAATACGCAAAGGGTCTATGCAGTTGAGAAAACTTTCGCAATTTGCAGTTGTTAGAGGGGAGGAGGGAGTACAATGAAGTGAGTCTTTTGTTCGGCAAGATTATGAGTAAACGGTGGCAAAACGTTCAGCTGAATTGAATTGAAAATATTATTAGTAAGCTATAGATTGAACAGGTATTATTCGATCGATTTATGTGTTTGATAATTTCTTTCATACCAGATTTACTGTTTTTCAAATTATTACAGATTTCTGGGTCCATGAGTGATTTTACCGATGCCTAAAATCTTTGACAGACAAAATGGGATCATTAGTATAACATGAACAACTAGATAAAAAAATTTTAAGCCTTAAACTTAAAATTCGCCTTGTGAGATGTTACGTCCTGTCAATTTTTTTCCACGGAATGGAAGCGTGGACATTGAAGAAGATTGATACCAGAAGGATCAAGGCATTTGATATGTGGATGTTCCGTAGGATAGTATTGTGGACAGAGAGAGTAACGAATGTGGAGATTTTGCGGAGAATGCAGAAAGAGAAAGAATTGGTACTGACTATTAAAAGACGCAAACTGCAATATCTAGCACATTTTATGAGGGGAGATAAATACCAGTTGCTGCAGCTTATTGCCGAGGGAAAGATAATGGGCAAAAGATCAATAGGAAGAAGAAGAAACTCAACAACTACCAATTGCATTTCTGTAGTATCGAAAATAGGCATAGCTTTGAGGATGGCCAAACTTCGGGACGAAGACGACACGTGAAGAAGAAAAAGTAAAACGAACAATAAGAGAAAACGGTTATTTGAATTCCATTTTTCTTTTGGTTGCTAATAACAAATTTTATCATTGAAGAAGTGGTTTCTAAAGGAAAAATGATGAATATGTGTTTATCGAAAACTAAGTAGCTATAACGAAGAGAGATCTTCCAGTGCTTTTCTGTAAAATTTTGAAAGTTTACATTGTTTACAGTTAACATAATCATGTTCCAAATTTTTTTTTTAGATTTTATTTTGCTCTTTTCTTCGGAGTGTATAATAAATGAAAGTTGATTTGTATTGTGCAGTGCTTGTATCGATCAGATTCTCCTTTTACCTGCAAACGCGCTCAAATGGGTACAGGTCGATTCTGATATTCAGAGGTTATCGAATCATTCAGGAAATTGCCTTGTTTTTCGAATCAGAAAGAGACTAATGGATGGAAATGCTCGAAATTGGCAAAAACCCTTCAACTGTGAAATAGCCCAGGCAAATATCCGTTCAGTTCCAACGATGAATTCTAATCAAGCGGAGAGCCTCGATATTCTGAGCCCAAATGGCCAATCGCAGCTTCAATTCGGACCTAGGATATTCCCAACTACAATTCTTTGTTAGTCCAGAATGTGAAAGTTAAATTTTTTATGGAATAAAAAAAACTTTGAACCTCAATAATTTTTGTCTGGTATTGCCTTGACAAAAAAAGATAACATAAAAAAAATTATCTTTTTCTTACGCAAACATTGGATAACCTTTCTCGATATTATGTTTCTAGAAACTAAAAGTTACTGAACCATTGTTTCTGAAGATGACAACGTCATTGTAACAGGCCAATTGAAACGTCCCCGGTCTACCATATTAAAACACAGTTTTTCGGCAAAATTCGATTTTATATTATAGCGATCTTCCAACTTTTCATTTCGGCCATTATTTCTTCATTGGTGCTAAATTACTTTCAAATGAGCATTTTTTTTAGGTCTGAGAACAGGAAAAAGTCGCTGGGGGCCAGATCTGGCGAATACGGTGGCTGCAGAAGCAATTTAAAGCCCAATTCTTGCAATTTTGCCTTTGTTTTCATTGATTTGTGATACGGCGCATTGACTTGATGAAACAGCTCGATTTCATCCTTCAAACGATCCAATAACTCTATATAATAATCGCTGTTGATGGTCTGGCCCTTTTGGAGGTAATGAATGAATATTATACCTTGCGAATTCCAGAATATTGATATCATAAACTTGCCAGCTGACTGTTGTGTTATTCCTCGCTTTGGATTCGGGTCATCGTGTGCAGTCCTACTGTCGATTGGACCCCAGAGTGAAATGATAGAGCCATGTTTCCCCATTGTCACATATCGTCGCAAAAATTCAGGTTTATTGCACTTAAACAGCTTCAAACACTGCTCAGAATCAATACCACGTTGTTGCTTTTGATCGATTGTGAGCTCGCGAGGCACACATTTTGCTTCCTCATGTACAAACATTCGTGAATGATATGATATACACGTTCAGATTAATTCTTCACAATGTCTGCTATCTCGATCAACTTAACTTTACGGTCATTCAAAATAATTTTGTGAACTTTTTTGATTTTTCGTCGATGACGGCCTCTTTTAGGCATCCACTGCGTTTGCCTTCATCGGTGCTCATTTCACTAAGTTCAAACTCAGCATACCAATCAATGATGGTTGATTCTCCTGTTGAAGACCCCGGAAACTCTTCATCAAGCTAAGATTTTGCTTCAACTGAATTTTTTCCCTTCACGAAGCAATATTTCATCAGCACACGAAATTATTTTGTTTCCATGTTTTTTAAATAACAAAAGTAGCTACACTCACAACGCAATATCTCACAAACTAATGGTCGGACTGCTGTGAAATTTTGACACGTATCGTTTGAAGATTGGTACTAACTAAGAATCATATGGATTTAATACTAGCACCGTCATCTGTGCATCAGACTGGGGACTTTTCAATTGATCGAATAGGAGTGAAAATTTCGTGGGCTAGAGGAGTTCAACCTCAAGAAAGAACTTCCACCTGCAGGATAAGCAGACATAATCTCACGAAAGTGCCTATCAAACGTTACATTTTCCCAACAAACAACCCTGCAACGACATTGTTGGGCCCATCAAATCATCAGCTCTATAAACAGCCGAGACAATAACCCAACATATAAGCACCAGCGAAATCCATCATTAACCAGTCCACACAGAGAAGACATTTGCATCAGAATGAGCTCGTGTGCTGCATCGGTGGATGTATCTGCGATAATCAGCCATCCTAGGTGTTCGATAATGGACCCAGGGAGGCATTATCTGTTCATTAACATCAGTCATTCGCATGTGGCCCAATAATTATTTTGGTCGATGAGCTATGCACTTGTTACGATCGAGGGAAATTGATTCATACACGTTTGCGTTGCTGGAATCAGACGTGATGGGATCAATAGGTAATGGACTGCATGTTTTGAAGCCACGGTCACATTGTGGTTTTATTTATTTTATTCTATTTTGACGTTTGAAGGCGGAATTATCCAAATAAAGTTACAAGGGTAATAATAGTTGACGTTTGTCTTTCATTGTATTAAATCATTTAGAGTAATAAACATAGATAGAGGGACTATACGCAATTTTACATGTCCCCAACATGGTTAGATCACGTTGTCGGATTGTGATATATTTTCAAATCCACAATTTTACTATATCGTTATGAATGTATATTATATTGAATGAAATATATCTATTTCAGTGATTCTCGATTAAATATGCAAATTTGATTATTTGGAATACGATATTTTTCCTAATTGTCGAATTAACAATAAGCAGAATATTCATTTTTTCAGTATCTACCAGCTGAAATCCAAGGTTTGGCAACTTTTGCTCTCCTAGTGTCATCGGTTGTTTCACGTCGTTTGGCGCGCTTGGAGTTGGTTTTTTGAATTTCTGATATATTTAGGTATTTATTTCAATATTTTGAGTTAATATGAGACGTTGATTCATTGTGGGACATCAGAAGTGCGTTCTTTGTGGAGAAACACGCGAATTGAGTGAAACATCGTATCAGTGATATGTTTTCATTTCCGCGAGCTTCATGTCAAATTTGATAGTTCATATTGGGGACAAACTTTGCCAACTTTAAAAGACATATAGGCTCCCTCCACTTCATCTATGTTTTTTACTGTGAGAATAGAATGTTTTTTGAATCACTTAACTCTAAGAAAATATTTGAGACGAATGAAAAAATTTCCTCTCCTTGTATCGAACCCAATCCATTTTGTGGTACTGATTAGTAGATAATGATGGAATATGTTGTGAACGAGTGTATTTTGAAGTTTAATTCAATTAAAAGTGACAACAAAGTATAAATTCTATATTATAATTAAATCAATATTGTTCAATCAATTAAACATGCCATTTCACATTGTTTGCAAATTAATGAAACAGAACATGAATCCTAACATAATAAACTCGCAATCCATATAACTGAGCTTTGGTTTCACTTCTATATAATATTCATTATTCATAAATGAAAAATATTGAATGGAAATATTTTTATGATGCTCGTCTGAATTATGATATTAATGGTTTAGTGATAAAATTGTTTCCATTAGAACCTGAATAACGTAATGAAATTTAATAGTTCAATAGTTGTTGAAAAAAATAATGGGTGATTCTTTTGAGTTGAATCAGTCGAAAATTTCGAAAAAGAAATATTCTATGGAAAAATGTTTCGAATAAAAGTTTGATAAAGTTTTGAGAGGGAAGTCCACTTATGACAGAAATGAAAAACAGGGTTCTCATTCAAAATTTCAGAATAATCCATACTTTCCACAAGGGGGAATCAAATGGAAGAGGTTCCGGCATAAGTAGATTTCCCTCTCAAAACCAACCTTTTATGATATTCCGTAGAATGTTTTATTTTCGAGATTTTTGACAGATTGAACCCAAGAAAATCACCACATTATATAGTAATGTGTTCACATTAGGGCTCCTTATATAATGAATACTTTCCGATTCTATCCAGCCAGATCAGAAAGCTCCATTTCATTTGAAAGAGACATCTTTTTATTGCCAAATCGTACCTTTCTATCTAGGCCCTAGGGTCATCCCCTCAAGTGGTGTAGTCAAGTTAATGATGAACAATGATTATCCACTCCATACGAATGCCAAACAGACATTTTTTTGGGATAAGTATTTATAAATAAAATGCAAAACCTTCGAAAAGATCTAGCTCTAATCATATTGGAATTGAAGGTTCTTGAGGCATTTGCCACTACGCTCGAATAAACACCAACAAATTTGCAATCCTCTCCAAATAAAATAGACCTTTTCCAGCATTTTCCGAAACACTAAAATCACAGAAAAGTGTTTCATGCGTGCATATCTTTTTGATCTGTGAAGTGAATTCGCTACTTCTAGTTGAACTTTTCAAATCACTTTTTTTGCTTTCTTCGTTCGAATTGAACTTTCTCTAACAGGGAATATTCTCTCATGAAACATTTGACACCAGAAGCACCATTACTCACACAAAACTTGACAATATGCTAAGCCACCTCGACTACATCGAAGAAAATTAAAAAAAAAAAATTCCCGTTCCTTGTTTACGCAATAATTCCACGTATCCCGTCGACATCCCCAGTAAATGTTTCCGTTTTCATTATTGCTACGTTCAGACTAATCCGCCTCATAAAAAAAGACAAATTACTTCTGCCACACCTAGAGGGGAGAATGTTTAGAGCGTCATTTCTGCCTCTTCTCTTCGAAACGTTGCTGGGAATACTTCTGCACGAGCAATTCGAACGAGAGTTCCTTTCGTTTTCAAATTCACATCAGGTGGAAGGTTTATCTGCTGAATTGGTATTCAGGGGGGGTCTTCGCTCTGAAGGATATCCTAGCTTGCATTGACCCACGGTCTTAGGGAGGTTTTACAGGGTTTATGTTCGGAATGACCAGCAGGAGGATTGGGAATAATTATTCCCTGGGGAAAACATACGTTTCTAAAGAATTTCAACAATATAGATTTATCGACTATCACATACCTACAACACAAGCTTTGATTAGCTATTTCAGTTCGGAACAAAGGAGAAGAACACCCAGTAAGAATACATTTCAGCAATTTATTGTATTCATGAATCAGAAAAAATCTAACCATTGGAGATTAGATAAGGAATTGATAATGTGTTTTACCTCCACAATATATCAAGCACCAGAAACATGTGAGGACATACTCCTAATCCATCTTCTGCTGAGGATGAGGTAGACAAAGTTAACTTTTCTCCATAATTCCTCAGATGTCTTCAATGGCTGAAATATCGAGACATCTAGAGAACCAATAAATTAAATTATGAATCTAGTTATAATAGCCGTGCAAGGGTGATTAGAAACACGGTGGAACCACCTGTTCTATTTCTAACATCTTCATTTCAAATCAGTGAAAGTTCAAAAACAATAACATACAAATCTACATCAGCGATGGCAGACATCAATTGAAACCATCAGCAACATACATTGGGAAATAGGATAATGAAGGGTGGATAGAGTCTATTGTCCACGTATACTCATGCACATATGGAAAATACCATTAATATTCGAGGAACAATAACTTCTCGGAATCTTTTTTATATGTATTTTGGTGTGTGAGTGGTGCCAGAGGTAGCTAACATAACAACTCAACTCCAAGATCTGGAGACAACATCTGAGAGTATGGACCAGCTACCTCGAAGAGCAGTGGTAATCAGATCTTGTTTGTTAGTTTGGGAATTGATATTGCCACCCACATACGGATGCTCATAGAACCATTCTTCCAACAAGATAATGCGAGAGCACATAGAGGCAGTTTTCCCTTTTTTTTAGCCATCGTTGATCCACTCCTGGCCATTTGCTTTACATTTCTCTACTCTGTTATGTGCTATTTGAGCTACAGGTCCTATCCATTGCCACTTCTCAAAGACAAATCCAAGGCTATGGAATTACCAAAAGTACATTATAAAACAGTCAGTATCAGGCTGGCTCATTTCGAAGATAATCTAGTCGGTTCGTTACTTTCGCCCCATCCTTTAGAAGCTATGGGAACGAAATACAATCCTAAATGTTAGGTTTTCCTGAAATTTGGTCAATCCCCAACCTGAAAATGAGAAACATATAGACAAATGAAGTATGAAGTGAGTACTCCAATACTTCTTCTTCTTTTTCTTCAGCCCTCTTTCATCCAGTGGCGGATATAGGCCTCTTCCAGTTTTTTCATGCTTCTCTGTCTTTTGCTGTTCTCATCCAATGCTTACCGGCTACAGCGACTATGTCGTCTATCCATTTTCTTCTCGGTCTTCCTATGCTTTTTTTTGTCTCTCGAGGTCTCCAAAACGTCACTTTGTGTGACAATCTCTCCGCACTCTGCCTTGTTACATGTGCCACCCACTGCCACTTAAGTTTAGCTATTCTACTCATGATGTTAGTTACACTGGTCTTCTATCGTATTTCGGTGTTCGGAATTCTGACCTTAAGCTTATACCCAGCATAATCCTTTCCATGGCCCTTTGAGTTACTCTCAGTTGTTCTGCCACTTCCTTCGTTATTGCCATAATTTTTAGACCATAAGTTGCCACTGGTAATATACAGCTGTTGTAGGTTTTGTGTTTTTAGTGTAGAGGAATATTTTTGTCTTTAAAGATGAAACTCAGTTTGCCGAAGGTTGCCCATGCTAAGCGTATTTTTCTCCCAATTCCCGATGCTTTAAAATACTAGTTGACTTATTTTTATGTCACTTCGTATATTATTTTTTTTTCTTATGAACATTATTAAGGTGTAATCCCAATATTTCTGTCTCGCCGACATATCAGACCAAAACACCTTCCAGTTTCACTCAATCCTCAACAAAAGTAATGAACCAAAACATAGAACACTATTGACTCACTCGACTCTGCCTGTAGTGTCAACAACAAAACTAAGACGTCGGATAAACAATGTTGCTTGCTATCGATCAAGTCAATACAGCCACTCCATTAGATTGTGACATTGTTCTGTCGAGACGATTCAATTTACAAAGCACCCGCGATCATTGTCTAAGTCAAACTCTGAATGCTAATTGAATTCTCCTTCCGTTTTGTCGAACTAGTTTGGTATTGTTAGCATGCACGGCCATTCTTTCATCCAATTCCCTGACTAAATAATCAGCTTTAATTCGCTCCGGTTGACGGTAACTTTCGTAGCCGATCTGAATTCGAGGCGAGAGTACGAGGCTTGAAAAATGTCACTTCGAGTGGGAAGATGAATTTTAAGCGTTCATATAATTGGTGGAGTTGAAAAAAAAGGATCCTGTAGGAGAGAAATATTGAAATCAATTCAGTTCATATTATGATAAGGGCGGTAAAGCAATCCCCTGATAAAAATGGAAAAAATCGGTCCTATTTTAGACCCCTGCAGTACACCTATTGACGAATAAACTTTCATTCCACAGTCAATTCAAATCGATACCTTGATTATTCAGTTTTTAGAACAGCAGGAACTTATTGAATCTTGAAAATTTGAAGATAATATTTGAGTGAAAAAAATTGAGTAAAATAGAAAAATTGTAGTTTGTATGAATTTTTTGTATAAATGATAATATATATTTATGCACCCACAAACATGTCTGGGCATACTACTAATGAGATAATCTATTTTCTCTTGAGGAAAGGTTTTGGGGCCCCATTTACGCTATAGTGATCTTTCCCTAATGTCCCAGACGTGTTCAATAGATCGAGATGTCTAGGAGAACTAGCAACAAATCGACTCAATTGTCTTCAAAATGGGCCAAAGTAATTTTGGCTATATGTGGTTGTGAATTATCTTTTGAAAGAACCTTCTCACTCCTGCTGGACTATCCTGAATGCCTAAACTGAATCTGAATTCATTCCGAAAGAATTTCTTGATGGATCCAGATTTGTGGAGGTTGGATTCTTCTGAAATTCTTGATTTCACTTTAGATTAGATTAGATTTAATTGAGGAGATTACGTTTCACTGCAACCTAATGGTCTATTGTGCCCCCATCAGAGCTATTCTCTCAATAACGTCATCTACAGCTCGCCTTCCAGTTCCAAAGTTCTGATGAACCCCAATATCTGGGATGGCTTCAAGGAGGCTAATTCCACACTTCTGTAAGTTTCTTGTCCAAGGCAGGTTTTGCGTTGGCTAGCGATGGCGAGGCATCAGGTGATCTGTTGATCTTACTTTAAGAGAACTACAAACAAAATTGTTGAAATATATTCATTGTTATTTGGTTTTATTTTCTCTATGGTACTAAGTATATTTGAGCTTGCCTTTCATGGGTTAGTAATCAATTGTTGACGTTCAAACCCAGCATGGTACATTATTGTCCAGAGAAGTTATGCTTAGAAAATTTCTTCTTCTATTAAAATGAAAATAATTAGTACCTTAATCATTCCGTTACATCTGAGAAGTCTTCTGAAATAAAGCCTTCCATTTAATAGTATTTATAATAACAAAAACTGAACCAAACGATTATTTTGTAAACTGTTTTCTTATGATAAAAGTCCGGAAAAGTCCAAGGCTCATCCTCTTCAAAAATAAAAAATATCAGTCCAATTACATTTCCCTGAGGCACACCCACCAACAACACAACTTCCGAAATCAATACCTCCACTATACACACTATGCAGAATAACATTAACCAACTTAACCAATGGGCCTGGAAGATTTGATCCTGTCGCGGATGCTGCGTTCCCCCGAAGTTTGAGAAATGGCGGTGAGGTATCGGAGAATGCGGTCTGCGGCAAATCTAGAGCTCCATCTTCGGTAAACTTATTAGCGGTCGCGTTCGGAAATGTATTGAACCCGAGATTGTCTCATTTCGTTGGAAGTGGCGGGGCATTATAACTCAATTTGTTCCTTTGAACCAACCGCATTCCGGTATTCCATTAAAGGCCTGGATAAAAGCGGAAGTCCTCTCCAATATGGGTTTAATTGGAAATGATAAGCGGGGAATTCTTTATGCTTTTTTGACCTGGCATCAGGGAGGCTGGGGATGGTCGATAATGGTTGGGGTTCTTTGGGTTCTAGAATGAAAAGGATATCTGTGAGGGAATGTTTTGGAGGTGCAGGGCGAACGGTGCGTAGCTCACTCCCAGAAGAAGTAACGGGTGTTTTTTTTCGAGGTATATAACTTTAAGTTGGCATTACTCTTCAAGATGGCGACCGATTTAACAGCTGTCAAGTGATTTATTCTCCGTTTGGTTTGGCAATTCATCAGGAATAGACTTACGCCTGAACAACGCTTGCAAATAGTGCAATTTCATTTCGAAAATCATGATTCTGTGCGGAATACGTATCGCGCACTACGTCCATTTTAACGTCGACAAAATGAAGCGCACTTCTGGTTGAATGGCTACGTCAACCAACAAAACTGCCGCATTTGGAGTGAAGCTAATCCTCAATTGTATGTCGAAACACCGTTACGTCCAAAAAACTGACTGTTTGGTGCGCTTTATGGGCTGGTGGAATCATTGGTCCGTACTTCTTCAAAAACGATGATGGCCAGAACGTTACAGTCAATGGTGATCGGTATAAAGCCATGATTACTAACTTTTTCATTCCTGAATTGAACAACCATGATGTCCAGAAGCTGTGGTTCCAATAAGACGGCGCAACATGTAACACAGCTCATGCCACAATCGATTTATTGAAAGACACGTTTGGTGACCGCCTAATTTCACGTTTTGGACCTGTGAATTGGTCTCCAAGATTTTGTGATATAACACTGCTAGACTTATACTTTCTGTGGGGCTATGTAAAGTCATTGGTCTATGCGTATAAGCCACAAACCCTTGACCATTTGGAAGACAACATTCGCCGTGTTATTGCCGATATACGGCCACAAATATTCGAAAAAGTCATCTGAGCCAGCCGTGGCGGTCATATGCCAGAAATCATATTTAAAATGTAATGCCACAAGATTATCTTGCGGATAAATAAAATGCAATTTAAAGTTCTATAGCTCTAAAAAAAACACCCATTAAGAGGAAGAATTGACAATTTTTCCTCTGAAAATTTCAGATTATCACTTATAATTTATGAAATAATGTACTAATCGCCCAACTGCACGCATTTTCGTGATCCACAGGGTCGAATCGATCTATAAAAAAAATCATGCTGAGCTGGGTCGCCAGAATTATCTCAAACAAAATCTAATCAGTGAACACACCTGTATTTTAGGCATCTTAAGTGGCAAGTACAGCGTGAAATGTCATAGTGTAGTTTATTCGAAACATCAATAATCATTCAAGAAAGAATTAATCGTCTCAGATAAAGTATGACAAACTATTCGAATATTCCCCCTATTATTCACTCCAGTGATTAACTCGTCTTAGCCTCGCGTCGTAAACTCCCCCCTCGTGAATAACAGCAGTCATAAAAAGCTCATTCAACAATTCACTACCTTATTATAGATTGTCAAGCGAAACCTTAACATTCGAACATCACATTTTGTACTTCGCTTACACGCTAATACACCCCTCTTCAAAATTATCGAAACACAATAAACCCCGCCACTGGAATTCGCTCGATCATCGCCAATAATATCGCCCGGGAGGGTTTCAATTATGCCCCCTCTCCACCCCTTCTATAAAACGAAAACGGGAATGATATTGCAGTTTGGGCTATTTTGAAAAGTAGCAACGCGTCGGCCGCAATAAACATAACCTATAAAGTTGATTATATTAAATTTCGGCCGTAAACGCCGTAATGAAACTGACTTTACTATTCATCGGATCCAATAATCGCACCCCATTCGTCTGATCGGGCCATAACGATCCCATTGGAGACGGTTGAAGAGGCTTTATTTTGTGTTTGATGCGATCTGAATTATTGTCGGCTTTGTCGCTGTTTCGTCGCCGTTTTTCTGGTGAAAATTACGATCTGGATTTGTGAAGATGTCGATGCGAGAATTGATTGGTCTTTTGTTTTCGGTTGGTCGAATAGAAAGGTTATTTTCGAAGAGGATAGGGTTGAGATTCTCGAATCGATTCGGTAATATGACCATAGAGTAATGAACATAGATAAAGAAAAATTTTACATGTCCCCCACACAGCTTCACTCCAAATGCGGCAGTTTTGTTTGTTGACGTAGCCATTCAACCAGAAGTTCGCTTCATCGCTAAACAAAATTCGCTTATAAAAATCTGGAACAACGGCAATCTCATTTTGGGAATCTACGCCTTACTTGATGATCGTTTGGATTCAATTCTTGCACGAGTTGGATTTTGTAAGCACGCAAACCAAGATCCTTCCGCAAAATCCTCCATAAAGTGGATAGACACAGATCCAACTCCTGTGTTCGATGGCGGATAGACTCATTCGGGTCTTCCTCGAAGCTACGCTCTACAGCAGGAATAGCTTCTTCTGTAAGCACCGTACGGCGTCTCTAGGGTTGCGAGTTATCAATAAGAGTAAATGTGGTGCGAAAACGTTCCATGGTCAATCGAATTAACTGCTCTGATGGACGATTTTGTCGACGATAAAATGGACGTAGTGCGCGATACGTATTCCGCACAGAACCATTATTTTCGAAATGAAATTGTACTATTTGCAAGCGTTGTTCACGCGTGAGTCTATTCATGATGAATTGCCAAACCAAACTGAGAATAAATCACTTGACAACTGTTAAATCGGTCGCCATCTTAAACAGTAATGACACATTAAAGTTATATACTTCGAAAAAAAAACACCCTATACTTATTATCGTAGAGAAGGTTTTCTCGATGCTAATTTTTTTGTCATCACAAAGAACTGAGTTATAATTGGCTTAAACTGAAAAAAGACTGAAACATGCAAGTTCCTTGACCTAGTCAACAGTCACATTGAAATCCCAAACTCAAAGCCGACTCCATAACGCTCACCTCATGTACACGAAGTGAACCTGTGTACATTTCCAACTGAATCCGAATGACGGACATCAATCTGTCGACCCTAAACTCACATTGACCATATTAAACGCCCGATAGGGCGGTATTTATCACCATCAACGTCAAGGCGCCCGCTATCCCTCTCTCTCCCCCTCGGATTGTCCTGATTTTGGGCGCCTAACCTAACAAACCACTTATCTGCCTCCTTACAAACAGGAATTAATTTCCTTTCCATATATCAGGCTGGGCCGAGAAGCCTATTTGATCCTGTTAAGTGGTTCGAGCCGCTGGGAACTCGTCGATGTTTCAATCTAGCCCAGAAACGAAACGGACCACATATTTATTGGGCAATTAAAGGGTAGGGGGGGCAAAGGTCTTGGAAGTTTGTTGTTTCGAGCATTAGGGAGGCAGCGCGCTGTGTTTTTGGGGCAGTGTGTCGGATATTCTTTCTGGGGGTTAGGAGTTTGCGGTGACATCATTTGTTTGAACGCTCTTGGTGTTTGGAATTTGAAACTCGATTTGGGGGCGGTGCTTTGAGTCGTAAGTATGGGATTTGTGTTGTTTTTGGTTTGTAGGGGGTTCTTATTTGTTTAGAGGCGAGGAGATTGTTTTACATGTTTTGAGAGTTTTGGATTGTTTATTCTCGATGGCGGAAATTAGATCTCTATAGCAAGGACTTTCGAAAAGAGAAGCTCAGAATGATTCAAGTTGTGATCTACAATGTTTTCTACCACTATTCTTGGTGAAGAGCCACATATTTTCTAATATTGAGTGTTTTTTTCGAAGTATATAACTTTAAGTTGGCATTACTGTTCAAGATGGCGACCGATTTAACAGCTGTCAAGTGATTTATTCTCAGTTTGGTTTGGCAATTCATCATGAATAGACTCATGCCTGACCGACGCTCGCAAATAGTGCAATTTAATTTCGAAATAATGGTTCTGTGCGGAATACGTATCGCGCACTACGTCCATTAGCGATGAATCGCACTTCTGGTTGTTTTATTGCAATTTAAAGTTCTATAGCTCTGAAAAAAACACCCTTCAGATGAGAATATTGGGAAAACGAGCCCATAATCCAAGTTCCAAACAGAATACCATTAACTGGTACACAGATGATTCAGATACCACGACGGGGACTAGCACTAGAGTAGTCGGTCTGGCACCAAATGCTCTCCTCTATCTTAGGCCTTTGTCCAAGTGTCCTTCAGGTACATGCAATTGAAAGATTTGGAAATGAATCTAGTAAGAAACTATCAGAAATGTGATACATTCTGAAAGTCAGGCTGCAATCGAAGAATTGAGCTCACATATCATCAATTCTAAGATGGACAGAATAGGTAAAAATAACGAAGTCTTTTCAGTCTGGGTTCTCAGTCTGTGAGGATGAGGAGGAAACTCCAGATTACCTGGTGACAGAATGCCTCGCCACCAGTAGCCAACGCAAAATCTGCTTTGGACAAGAAACTTCTAGAAGTGAAGAAGTAATCTCCTTGAAGCCATCTCAGATACTGGTGTTTATTATATATAAACCTGGAACCGAAAAGCGAGCTGAAGATCACCCAATGGCTAGAAAAGATTTTGTTGGGGACACAATAGAAAATTAGGTGGTATAACACCTTATATTAAATATTAATCTCATCTCATAGTTCAATAATACTCACGAAAGTAGATGATAGCAGTATTTAGGGCTATTGAAAAGTAAATCTCACAGAATACGTCACCATTTAAGGTGAGTAATACTTGCGCAGATTCTAGAGCTTATCAATAGAGTATCACTCTACCAATAATGACAACCAAATGAATCATTGTTACCTATCAGCGACATTAAGTATCTAATACTTGAAACAACACCTAGCGGTCATTAACCCAAGCCTTCTCCCTTCTAGGTAAAAGTTTTTCTGTAGTAAAAACTATATTAAAGTGCCAACTAATTTACAGGAGTTTATCCATGACCTCTAACTCTGCGGTGATCGTCAGGCTGAATCGAACGTTAGCTAAACACAAGCGAGTGGTAGAAGATCGTCCGATCTAATCAACAGTTCAGATTCTCAATAAGTCCCGAATTCTATATATTGAAATTGAGCAATCCAAAACCAAAAACGGACTCTGCATCGGATATCTTTGAAAGATAACAGGAGAGGTGATAAGAGATAAAGATTGTTCAATATCATATGGGTGATAAATTACATTCGGTGCGATCCTTCTAGACCCCGAACAGAGCCTTGAGTAATGCCTTCTGAAAACATTTATGTATGCAAAATAAACCTTCATCTATTAATCAGATCAGATGTATTGGTATTGAAATATCTGAATACATGCTGAGTTGATTATTTAAGAATTAGATTCAATCATGCACAAAATCTGAGAATGGTAGTTTACACTAGCTTTGGGTAGTCAAATATAAACCTGGTAAGATCAGGACTTGGTATAGAAACTAGATCTTTAATTATTCAAAAATGATAATGAAGACTTGAGCTCAAATGAAAACTATTCTGATAACATCAGTTTGTGATAATGGCTTGAAATTTACTGAAGACTGTTCAGACAAAATTTTCAACCTCCCAAAGTAGGACTTCATATTTTATCAGTATCATTTCCATTGTGATCTGTTGTACGCAACATGACGTCAGTAATTCAATTGAAACTTTCCTCAATTTAAACTGTCTACAAAAAACAACTTAAACATCCATGCAAACGTCAAAATTGCTAATTCTAACCTTGGATCTGAAGGTCTACCAGTATCCAAGCATTGTCATCACCGAAAACTAATCACCACACCAAAAAAAAAACTTTCCACCACAAGACGACACCAAGAGTTAGGAAAAATTGCTAAAGGTCAACTCGGCCACACACGGGGCGACAAACAGCGCGACAAGTCCGTGATCGGAGATCAGCACCTGAGCGAGGATCAGTAGCACATGTAGATGAACAGATAATTAAACGGACACCTTGGAGTATGCTGCGAAATCCAGACTGGGATGCTGGGGATGGATTTCACGCAATCCCTCTCTCCTTGCAGCAGCCGGCCTCCAGCGTGTGCGCGCAGAGGAGGGCAAAAATTCGGAGCGGTGGAGAGAGAGGAGGGGGAGGGGTGATGTCAACATTCCTCAGCATCCCGCGATAGTTTTTATCTTTTTCGGGATTCGGTGGATTTTTTTCTGTCCGGAATCCTTTCTGCCGTTTTGTTGTAACGAATTTATTTATGCAATCTCGAGAGGTGGATACGGACAGGAGGGTTTTTATGAGTTGCTGGCGAAGTAGGTCATCGAGGATCGTCTGCGAAGAGCGATTTCGACACGGGGTATCTTCCTAGGTAGTTTCGGTAGGATCCGGGAAGATTTTTGAGATTTTTTTTAATTAGGGTGAATTCTGTGGGTAGATACTTCGTAAGGTGTTAGTGGTGGGCTCTTCCAAAGAGTAATAAACATAGATAAAGGGCGTATACGCAATTTTTACCAGTCCCCAACATGGTTAGATTACGTTGTCGGATTGTGATATATTTTCAAATCCACAATTTTACAATATCGTTATGAGTGTATATTATATTGAATGAAATATATTTATTTGAGTGATTCCCGATTAAATATGCAAATTTGAATATGTGGAATCCGATGTTTTTCCTAATTGTCGAATTTATACGATGCAGAATAATTTATGTTTTTCTGTATCTACCTGCTGAAATCCAAGGTTTGGCAACTTTTGCTCTCCTAGTGTCATCTGTTGTATCACGACGTTTGGTGCGCTTGAAGTTTGTTGTCTGAATTTCTGATATATTTAAGTATTTATTTCAATATATTTTGAGTTAATATGAAACGTATTTTCACTATAGTACCTACATAAGAAGTGCGTTCTTCGTGCAGAAACTCGCGAATCGAGTTTGAAATCGTATCACAGATATGTTTCCATTTCTGCGCGCTTCATGACAAGTTGGATAGTTCATGTTGAGTTCAAAATTTGCTCATTGAAAATAACATATGCTCCTTCTATTTATGTTTATTATTCTGAGGGCCCGGTGGATTTGTAGGGGTCGCAGAGTTGTAGCAGAGTCACCTCTCCACGATAGTATGAGAGAGTGTGTCTTAAGGAGAAATCGCTGGATTGCCTAACTGAAGAAACCACCAGAGATCTTGGGACGAAACATGCATACCTAATCCTCAGGGGGAGGGCACACCTACGTAACCTAGTCTCGAGAACGTCTGACCAAACAATAAATAAATTAATGAATATTCGTAAATTTAACCGATGTTCCGCCAGTTTGCACCGAAAATCATATAATTCACATTGGAAACAGAATTTACAATGATAAAAACATTACATCTTCGAAAGAAAATGATATCCGACATAAGGTTAAAAGGTTTCTAATTTAAGTTAACATAAACATTTCCCTTTATGAGGAGTTAATACTCAATACTATTGTTCTTTTGTTTTTTCTTTCTTTTAATTACATATTGTTTGTTGTTTTGAGAATTTCAACAGATTAATAAGTTTCATATTTTTTGATGATACTTTTTACTGTTTTATTTTTCAACTATACTCAATAATATTAAATTTCGGCCGTAAACGCCGTAATGAAACTGACTTTACTATTCATCGGATCCAATAATCGCACCCCATTCGTCTGATCGGGCCATAACGATCACATTGGAGACGGTTGAAGAGGCTTTATTTTGTGTTTGATGCGATCTGAATTATTGTCGGCTTTGTCGCTGTTTCGTCGCCGTTTTTCTGGTGAAAATTACGATTTGGAATTGCGAAGATGTCGATGCGAGAATTGATTGGTCTTTTGTTTTCGGTCGGTCGAATGGAAATGTTGTTTTCGAAGAGGATAGGGTTGAGATTCTATTTATATTTATTATTCAAAGGCCCCGGCGGATTTATAACAGAGTCGCAGCAGAGTCACCTCTCCACGATAGTGTGAGAGAGTGTGTCTTAAGCAGAGATCGCTGGATTGCCTAACTGAAGAAACCACCAGAGATCTTGGGACGGAACATGCATACCTAATCCTAAGGGAGAGGACGCATCTAGGTAAATTAATGAATATTCGTGAGTTTAACCGATTTCTTCGACAATCACCGAAAATCATATAATTCACATTGGAAACAGAATTTACAATGATAAAAACATTACATCTTCGAAAGAAAATGATATCCGACATAAGGTTAAAAGGTTTCTAATTTAAGTTAACATAAACATTTCCCTTTATGAGGAGTTAATACTCAATACTATTGTTCTTTTGTTTTTTCTTTCTTTTAATTACATATTGTTTGTTGTTTTGAGAATTTCAACAGATTAATAAGTTTCATATTTTTTGATGATACTTTTTACTGTTTTATTTTTCAACTATACTCAATAATATTTTTTCTTTTGTGATGATACTTCGATTGTTTTACTATTGGGGGCTGCACTGCTCATATCATATTCTTGTAATCTACACTTATATTTTCCCAACTGTGGATATCACCACACACAAGCTCTGCCTTCAGTGAATTTCTCTAAGTTTATTTACTGGATATACATAAAACTACTTTTTGTGAATCTTCTTATATATGTGAAATGAAATTATTATTGTTATTATTATAAACATGAAAAATACCACATTTTATCGGTTCCTCAAAGAAGTGAAAGATGTTCCTGACGCTGTGAAGGGGTTTTAAACTTCGAAAATTATGTGCTCTCCTAACAGAGCAACCAACAAATCTTCATTCCAGGTAGGATCCCCCAAACCAAACCATTATTCATACGCTCGCTTTCCTCAGAATTCCTAGCACACACGTCAAAACCAGATTTACACTCTCTTGGCAGTGCGCTTTCATAAAACTCAATCAAGCTCATTTACCACGGGCAAACATGTTACGAAACTATACATACATGGCCCATCCATAAATTATAACTTTCCACGTTAATTTTCCGAGGCGATTCGGGTGTTTTCTCAACTGCTTTTCCAAACTCCGGGGCCCGGACTCCGGCATCCGAGTCAACAAAAACCGAGTTCGACGGCGGACTTTCCAGGATAAACATGGGGGTTTTTCTGTATCAGCATCCGCTTTTCCGTAGCGAAATTGAAGCATGGCACGTCCGATCATAATTTGTAATGGATTGTTCAAACATCGGGACCTGTCACGGATTTTCTTGATGAAATTGCCGGTTCGGTGAAATGCTGTTGGTGAAAAATAAAGACGGTACTGGACGAAATTGGAATTTATCAAATATTGAACATTTATTTTTATACCTGTGCGTCTATCACTTCGACACATGGGGATTGAAATGATTGCAAAGGGTTTTTAATAAGATGTTTCATTTTGATATTGAAATATCAAAGGATATTTTGGTATGAAAAAGGGTATCTTTTAAGAAAAAAGATGGATTAATTTCATTGCAGAGAGGAAAGCAGGCCTATAACAATGGAAAACATTATCAGCCAAATGGCCGCCACACTTAAGGTTGCAGCACCATATCCTTTTATTGAAATATTGACAAAATTTTCAGGGTTTTTGTAATTAATATAAACAGTTTCAAAACGTTTTTGAAGCGACTATCATTCCATTTTTAGTAATAGCGTAGTTTTTTATTATTCAAATGTCAAGAGATGACAGCTTCAAAAGTAACAGCTGCCAAGATAGCGGGCATTTCAAAATAAAACAATTAATTGCTGATGCAACGCAGTATTTCTAAATAAAGGGTGTTTTTTTTAGAGCTATAGAACTTTAAATTGCAATAAAACGACGATGGATTATTCGATTGACATGAATTTTATTTATCCGCAAGATAATCTTGTGGCATTACATTTTAAATGTGATTTCTGGCATATGACCGCCACGGCTGGCTCGGATGTAGTCCAATCTGGACGTCCAATTTTCGATGACTTTTTCCAACATTTGTGGCCGTATATCGGCAATAACACGGCGAATGTTGTCTTCCAAATGGTCAAAGGTTTGTGGCTTATCCGCATAGACCAATGACTTTACATAGCCCCACAGAAAGAAGTCTAGTGGTGTTAAATCACAAGATCTTGAAGGCCAATTCACAGGTCTAAAACGTGAAATTAGGCGGTCACCAAACGTGTCTTTCAATAAATCGATTATGGCACGAGCTGTGTGACATGTTGCGCCGTCTTGTTGGAACCACAGCTCCTGGACATCATGGTTGTTCAATTCAGGAGTGAAAAAGTTAGTAATCATGGCTCTATACCGATCACCATTGACTGTTACGTTCTGGCCATCATCGTTTTTGAAGAAGTACGGACCAATGATTCCACCAGTCCATAAAGCGCACCAAACAGTCAGTTTTTCTGGATGTAACGGTGTTTCGACATACACTTGAGGATTAGCTTCACTCCAAATGTGGCAGTTTTGTTTGTTGACGTAGCCATTCAACCAGAAGTGCGCTTCATCTCTAAACAAAATAAAATGGACGTAGTGCGCGCTACGTATTCCGCACAGAACCATTATTTTCGAAATAAAATTGCACTATTTGCAATCGTTGTTTAGGCGTGAGTCTATTCATGATGAATTGCCAAACCAAACTGAGAACGAATCACTTGACAGCTATTAAATCGGTCGCCATCTTGAACAGTAATGACAACTCAAAGTTATATACCGCGAAAAAAAAACACCCGCTATATGTATATGTATTTTACTAACGTTTCCTCAAATGCATCACACAAAAGCGACCGTGAACGAACCCAGAGCATCGAATTCTCATCCTCATCTATTTCCCGTTGATGCCCCAGCATTTCCGTCATTCTTTTCGGAAATCCACATATCAACCTCCCTGTAATCCCTAATCCCATCATATATTACAGACCGATGGCCCCAGCAAGGCGAAAAACCAGAAAGGAAATTCAGAAATAATAAATTATAAAAATGCGAGAACCGTTTATCATATAAACTACTATATATTCCATCAAATCGGTCTGGAACGCGTGACAAGTTGGATTTATGTGTTGCATAACAAAACAACAAATCCCTCTCCTTTGGTGTGGTTTATGTATTCTCCTAACCTGCTGCTCCCTGCTTCCACCAGGGTTTTTGAACTAGGTGAATTCGCTGACCAGCTGATTATTCGATGAAGACAATATTAAAGGGTGTTTTTTTTTAGAGCTATAGAACTTTAAATTGCAAGTAAACAGCGATGGATTATTCGATTGACATGAATTTTATTTATCCGCAAGATAATCTTGTGGCATAACATTTTAGATATGATTTCTGGCATATGACCGCCACGGCTGGCTCGGATGTAGTCCAATCTGGACGTCCAATTTTCGATGACTTTTTCCAACATTTGGGGCCGTATATCGGCAATAACACGGCGAATGTTGTCTTCCAAATGGTCAAGAGTTTGTGGTTTATCCGCATAGACCAATGACTTTACATAGCCCCACAGAAAGTAGCCTAGCGGTGTTAAATCACAAGATCTTGGAGGCCAATTCATAGGTCCAAAACGTGAAATTAGGCGGTCACCAAACGTGTCTTTCAATAAATCGATTGTAGCACGAGCTGTGTGATATGTTTCGCCGTCTTGTTGGAACCACAGCTCCTGGACATCATGGTTGTTCAATACAGGAATGAAAAAGTTAGTAATCCTGGCTCTATATCGATCACCATTGACTGTAACGTTCTGGCTATCATCGTTTTCGAAGAAGTACGGACCAATGATTCCACCAGCCCATAAAGCGCACCAAAGAGTCAGTTTTTCTGGATGTAACGATGTTTCGACATACACTTGAGGATTAGCTTCACTCCAAATGCGGCAGTTTTGTTTGTTGACTTAGCCATTCAAACAGAAGTGCGCTTCATCGCTAAACAAAATAAAATGGACGTAGTGCGCGATACGTATTCCGCACAGAACCATTATTTTCGAAATAAAATTACACTATTTCCAACCGTTGTTCAGGCATGAGTCCATTCATGATGAATTGCCAAACCAAACTAAGAATAAATCACTAGACAGCTGTTAAATCGGTCGTCATCTTGAACAGTAATGCTAACTTAAAGTTATATACCTCGAAAAAAAACACCCGTTATTATCAACAAAATGGGTTAACGTAATAGTGAATTTTTCCTCAATTAACGTACAAACAAAAATGACAGACCCCTGGTACCATTTTAAGAAAAACTTTTTTTTGGTGAAATATCATCTGGCAAAACTCAGGAGAATCAAAATTATACTTACTGACAAAGAAGTTGCTATTTAAATTGGTAAAGCATAGATAGTATAGCAAGGAGTAAATGATTGGAATTTGGAAAAAAACGAAGAGTTCACAATCTTTTTTGATGAATTTGTTAATAATGTGTTTGTCCACCGCGATTATCTATACACTCCCCAACACGTCTCGGCATTTATGCAATAAGATGATCTATTTCTTCTTGAGGGATACTATCCCAAGCTACCTGTACTTCATGTCTCAGAGCCGCCAAAGTCCATGGGGGCTGGACTAAATTTACAAGCCTTCTACCCATGATGCCCCAAACATGCTTTATGGCCGAAACATCATAGGATCTGGGCGGCCATGACAAAAGATTCACATGGGTCTTTCAAACTAATTCTGACAACATGAGGTCGGTCATTATCTTGCTGAAATATTTGATCTTCGAGCCGGTTAGGATGAGGGAGAACATATTTCTTAAAGGTGAAGCAGCGCTGTCATGTTAACTCGAATTAAGACTAAAAGTGACCTACTTGCATGTACTTGCCCATACCATAATGCCAACTCTTCGGCTCACTTGACGCTCAACATCAAATTGATGATGATGAGGTTCACGTATTTCTCCCCGATGTCTTCTAACCCTTCTTCGGCCATCATGTGCACCCAAGGAGAATCGAGATTCATCAGAGAAGACGACTTGATGCCATTCCACATTCCAAAGTTGACTTTCTCTACACCACTGTAATCGTTGCCGGCGATGCTCAACCGTCAGAGGTAACACAAGATGGGGTCGATAATGCTGCAGTCCAAAAGACCTTATCCGGCGGTAAACCGTTCAGACAGTTACTGGATGGCCTCGTTCTCCTAACAACTCATCACCTAAAGATTAAGTGGTCACAAAATCAAAAGGTCTTATTGTCATTACTGTATAGCTAGAAGTAGGTTGGCCCATTTTGAAGAGAATGAGTTCGATTTGTGATCCATTATCCACAGACGATAGCGGTACAAGGTACAAGTAGCCTGGGACCGTATTCTCGACAAGTGATCTTTCAAAACGTATACGTTCTTTCAGTGCTAATTACACTGAATACGTTTTGAAAGATCACTTGTCTAGAATACGGTCCCTGGGTGAGATACCTTTAGTGAATCAATCATCTCGATGAGAATATACCTAGTCGTGTTTTTGAGTACTCGAGACATCGTGAAAGGCCATTTGTTGAGCTTTACATAATCTGCAACTGTCGGATTCTTTTGAAATTTAGATCTATTACTCACCTAAAAGAGAGGTAAATGAAATACATTTTATTTCTACAGAATATGAAAGATTGCCATGAAGTACCTTGTGCAAAGTACTATTATTCGATGCTGAAACTATCCGATAGTTCACACCACTTTTTTGTTATATTTTATATTTCACTAAAGTGTCATTTTTTACAAATGTCATCATTTTCAACCTAGATTCACGGACAGCCATTTTGACATTCCTAATCAAAATATATTGCGATTTCTACATAGATTTGGTTGTATTCATTTCATCTAAGGACAATAACCAATTATCAAACTCAATAAATTATATACGATTGTCAAACCATAACATTTCTTATGTAGATGAAACTGATTTCCAAACCAAATTCCCAATACAAACAACATAATTTCCGGGGATCAATTTCATTTCTCGCGAAACAATCTGTGGTTTATTGATGTTGAAAAGTGATAAAACAAAAGAAAGCCCCCCCAATATCATCAATATCGTAAATTATTCCACAGAATTTCATGACCCTTCAGATTCATCAAGTCTGTCGTCAGCCGGATGAGCAAAACATCCAGCTGCTACCGAGATATGAAAATATTTGGAAGGATACTCCAGGCTATAAATATTTCATATCCTATTTGCACATTAAACAGCAAGCAATGCTGAATATCTGGAGTGAAACAACTTCACCCGAGTTTCAACGAAAATTTTCATCCATCATGTTTATATTTCGAAATGACGTAATTTATCCACTGATTTTATTAATTAATTGTTAGATTATGAAGGTTTTTCGGATATTTTTTACAAACTTTCACAAAAACCACTCTAAACCAACTACATCATAAAAGATTTTCCAATTAGAGGTTTCATTTTGGTTATCTCGGTATCTGAACAGCTATTAATATTGAAGTTGTCATCTTTATACATTTTTCAAGTGGAAACTACACCATTACTTAAAATGGAACAATGCATGCTTCACTAACGCATTGAAACAATTTTGCAGTCACAGCTCACAGAACTAAAGCACTTTTGAGTCGTTCGGAAGTACCGTCTCTGTCAACAATAGTGGAACTGGTAGGAAAATCTGGACTGTGAGAACAAGTTTGTGATGTGAGGAATCGAAACCGTGTGCTTCACTCAACAACTTGCTTCTGTAAGCTGTCGTGTTGACGAAAACTCAGATTTTTAGATTTCTCCTCAATATTGGGAATAAGGTATTTCACAAAGGACATTACACCTTATTTTGCATGGAATTGGAAGGTATTGATGTGGACACGCTTATTCTCCACAAGATAGCGCTAAGTCTACACTAGTAAATCAAATAATCGCAAAAGTATCTTGGTTGTGTTATTTTTCGAACAAAATTATCAGAGTTGGCCACTGAGATCATGTGATTTGGCATCTTTAGACTGTTTTCTTAAGAGAGGCAAGGATCTAAAGAGATTCTTTTTTGCACGCGCTAAAAATTTTCATGATGACGGTGATAAAGTGCATAGACAAATCTCAATTCTTTTTCTCCAAATTCATCACCCGATCAAACCTACAGATGTTCTGCTTCATGAATGCAATCTTGGTAATCAATTTGTTGGAAAACAACAAAACTAACCTAATTAATCTCGTCAGTTAGAGAAATTCGAATAGCAGAATGTACTGCAGATTCAAGACGTAGCAATTTATCCAACTGAATACCGACTTTGAAGTAAATAATTAATTTCGTTTCCACAAATTAGTTTGCCAGGCGATTACTTTCCTTATTTTAGTTGCCTTCTCGGAGGGTAGAAGTAAATACAACTGCTAAACATCAATTTTAAATAATAGATGGGGGGGAAGAAACAGGAGATAAACGATTATTGGGAAGGGCTTGAAAGTAACAGGGGTGGGATTAAATGTTGGATAAGATGAACTTCGAGTCTGTAAAATTTCCTTCCAGAATATCTTTTCCGAAAGTAAAGCATAAAATCCAATATTCTCCTAGTGCCTCATGATATTTTCATCTTAACTTGGTTCTACTTTTGAAAAATCCATTCACAAAAATATCGAACCAATCTGTCACAAAATGAGAGCCATTGGAATTCAGTGACCTCAGCCCTTGTTATGACGTATCATCAAACAGCCTGAGGTAAATTCATGAATTTAGTAAAATTAATAATCGACCAACAGCTAAATTATAGAATGAATTTTTCAGTGAACTGTTTGTTCTACATTCATGTTTGAATTATAGTAGAAAGCTCAATCCAATAAGTGGCGCGTTGCGTCGCTTGAGTTCAAGGTTTACACATGGAAAATAGTTTTATACACACAATAAGAAGCTTCTTCCTGTTTCTTTTTTTGTAGGTTCATTTAGGTCTTTAAATAATGGTAGTGGAAAATCCTTCTTTCCAGTGATGATTCTACTAGTTTATCGAATCTTTACTAATCTTTGCAACAGATTCGGTAATTAATAAGTACCAAAACGTATAATAAACTTAAAGAATTACTAGGGAATTGTTCAAAATTTTTCTGTCGAAATTGGTAGCAGATACGAAAAACCTACAACCAACTACAAAGTGTAGTACTGGAATAAATTTTTTTTCACATTTTTCTAATCTACCAGTGGTACTCCAAAAAATATTCTGGAAGAAAGTAGAGGTCACTGTTCCAAACATATCTTATGAGGAAAAAATTCGAAAAAAAAATGAGACTTTAAGACTCTGTATATCTAAAACTATTTTTCTTGGAACGATTTTCATTTGTACCTCCAATTTAGGACCACCCTGTTTGCACAAATTGTATCTGCAACAGAAACAACCTGAGAACATTATACCAATATGCTTATACTGAGATTCATCTTCCACTTCACATACCATCACTTTGCAACTCCTTTGTTCATTAAGCAGGTATAATAACTAAGAGTAACGACAGCTGAGATCGGCTTTCTTGCATCGAAGGAGGCTCTCCTGTTCCCTGCAACATACATGATGCACTTCATTAATCAACCTCACTGAGTAATCTCAAAGGATAACCT